>NC_048300.1:155137751-155258145 GCF_013100865.1 Trachemys scripta elegans | reverse complement strand
TAGTGCCAATAAGCCCATAACACACTAATACAGAATATTTTTGAGCAGTTAGTAGTGAATTGCATTAATGATCAGAACTATGTTATTGACCTTGGCACTACTTCATTCAATATTAATAACATTTGAAATACATTTTGGTATTATCTTCAAGTGAAATCAATATATGTCTATAATTACAAATAAGTAATCGAAATCTAATAAATAGAGATAAAAAGGTCTTATTAGCTATGTTAATAAATGATCGTATATTGAAACAGCATGATAAAGAAGACATATATTGCACATATGCACCTATGATGAGCTTACACAAATTATGCCAAGTACTTTGTGTTTCAATTAACATTTCCACAAATAACTCCTATTGACATCAGTAATAATGATTTATATTGACATAGGTATGATCCTGCATGTACTCATTGTCTTCAAAAGGTACAAGATCAAGCCCCTAGTGTCTTTCATTCAGAAGGATCCCATAGCTTAAAAAATACGATAAAGCTCCCCCCTCCTGTTTGTAGCATAATTCAAGAAGAGAATTTTATTTTAAATATATTCAATTTGTTGCACCAACCACTGAAATATAGTAATCTCTGGGGTAAAAATAAAATACAGTATCTATTTAGCTGTATTAAAGAGGAGAAGAATGGAGGGAGCAGTGAAGCAGGCAGCTGAAGACCTGAGAGCAAGAGGGGTAGGAGGGAGGCTGAAGCAAACAACCAATTGGCAGATGGAAAATAATGTCCAGAGTTTGAATTGTCTATTGCAGGGGTCGGCAACCTTTGGCACACGGCGCGCCAGGGTAAGCACCCTGGCGGGGCGGGCTGGTTTGTTTACCTGCCGCGTCTGCAGGTTCGGCCAATTGCAGCTCCCAGTGGCTGCAGTTCGCCGCTCCAGGCCAATGGGGGCGTCGGGAAGCGGCACGGGACGAGGGATGTGCTGGCCACCGCTTCCCGCTGCCCCCATTGGCCTGGGATGGCGAACCGCGGACAGTGGGAGCCGCAATCAGCCGAACCTGCGGACGCGGCAGGTAAACAAACTGGCCGGCTCACCAGGGTGCTTACCCTGGCAAGCCGTGTGCCAAAAGTTGCCGACCCCTGGTCTAATGTCTAGCACCTGTGAAAGCACAGACTGGTGGGACCGCATAGTGTTGCATGTCTGGGGTGATTCCCAGTGGCTGCGAAACTTTCACATGTCTAAGGGCACTTTCATGGAACTTTGTGACTTGCTTTCCCCTGCCCTGAAGCACAAGAATACCAAGATGAGAGCAGCCCTCACAGTTCACAAGCGAGTGGCGATAGTCCTGTGGAAGCTTGCAATGCCAGACAGCTACCAGTCAGTTGGGCATCAATTTGGAATGGGCAAATCTACTGTGGGGTCTTCTGTGATCCAAGTAGCCAACACAATCAAAGAACTGCTGATATCAAGGGTAGTCACTCTGTGAAATGTTCAGGTCATAGTGGATGGCTTTGCTGCAATGGGATTCCCTAGCTGGTGGGGTGATAGGGATATGGGTTCCGTCTATCTTGGAACTGGAGCACCAAGCCAGTGAGTACATAAACCAAAAGGGGTACTTTTCAATGGTGCTGCAAGCGCTGGTGGATCACAAGGGACGTTTCACCAACATCAACGTGGGATGGCCGGGAAAGGTACATGAGGCTCGCATCTTCAGGAACTCTGGTCTGTTTCAAAAGCTGCAGCAAGGGACTTTCTTCCCAGACCAGAAAACAACCGTTGGGGATGTTGAAATACCTATAGTTATCCTTGGGAACCCATCCTTAACCCCTTAATGCCATGGCTCATGAAACCATACACAGGCAGCTTGGACAGTAGTCAGGAGATGTTCAACTATAGGCTGAGCAAGTGCAGAATGGTGGTAGAATGTGCATTTGGATGTTTAAAAGCATGCTGGCGCAGTTTACTGACTCGGATAAACCTCAGCGAAATCAATATTCCCATTGTTATTACCGCTTGCTGTGCGCTCCACAATATCTGTGAGAGTAAGAGGGAGACATTTATGGTGGGGTTGGAGCTTGAGGCAAATCGCCTGGCCACTGATTACACGCAGCCAGACACCAGGGTGGTTAGCAGAGTACAGGAGGGTGCAGTGCGCATCAGAGAAGCTTTGAAAACCAGTTTCATAACTGACCAGGCTACAGTGTGAATGTTCTGTTTGTTTCTCCTTGATGAAACGCCCCTCTCCCCCCCTTGGTTCACTCTACTCCCTGTAAGCTAACCACCCTCCCCTCCCCCCTTCGATCACCGCTTGCAGAGGCAATAAAGTCATTGTTGCTTCACATTCATGCATTCTTTATTAATTCATCACACAAATAGGGGGCTAACTGCCAAGGTAGCCCGGGAGCGGTGGGGGAAGAGGGAAGCACCAGGTGGGGTGGAGGAGGGAAGGACAAGGCCACACTGCACTTTAAAACTTATTGAATGCCAGCTTTCTGTGGCTTGGGCAGTTCTCTGGGGTGGAGTAGTTGGGTGCCCGGAGGGCCCCCCACCGCATTCTTGGGCATCTTGGTGAGGAGGCTATGGAATTTGGGGATGAGGGCGGTTGGTTACACAGGGGTGGTAGCGGCGGTCTGTGCTCAACCATACGCCAGAGCATATCAGCTTGTTCCTCCAGTAGCCTCAGCATTGTCTATTGCCTTCTGTCACCAAGCTGACACCACCTATCATCTTCAGCCCACCACTTATTATCTTCAGCCTGCCACCTGTCCTCGCATTCATATTGTGCTTTCCTGGACTCTGACATTGTCTGCCTCCACACATTCAGCTGGGCTCTTTCAGTGTGGGAGGACTGCATGAGCTCAGAGAATATTTCATCGTGAGTGCATTTTTTTTCATCTTCTAATCTTTGCTAGCCTCTGGGAAGGAGAAGATAATGTGAGTGTTGAAACATTTGCAGCTGTGGAGGGGAAAAAAGGGAGAGTAGTAGTTAAAAAGACACATTTTAGAGAACAAAGGGTAGACTCTTTCACGGTAAACCTTGCTGTTGACATTACATAGCACATGTGCTTTCGGTACAAGGTCGCATTTTGCCTCTTATTGAGGGTATGCCGGTTTGGTGTGAGAGATCTTTCATGCAGGGCCAGGCAACAGAATTTGGCTTGCAGGCAGCCATGGTAAGACACAGTCTTTTGTATTCTTTAACTTTCATAACATGTGGGAATGGTTTCAAACAGCAGCGCCCTCATTTCCCATACCAAGCAGCTGTTGGGTTGGCCATTTAAAATGGGTTGGCCATTTAAAAGGAGGAGGGGCTGCAGTTTTCGGGTTAATGTGCAGCACAAACCCAACTAACCCCTCCCCCCCACACACACACACAATTCTCTGGGATGATTGCTTCACCCCCTTCCCCCACCACGTGGCTAACAGTGGGGAACATTTCTGTTCAGCCACAGGCAAACAGCCCTGCAGGAATGGGCACTTCTGAATGTCCCCTTAATAAAATCACCCTATTTCATTCAGGTGACAGGGAATGATATTACCCTCCTGAGGATAACACAGAGAGATAAAGAACGGATGTTGTTTGAATGCCAGCAAATACCAGGACCATATGCTGCCAGGCTTTGTCATGCAATGATACCAGATTACTTGCTACAAGCATGGCGTGGTCAAGTGTCCTACCATGGAGGACAGAATAAGGCTGCACTGCCTAGAAACCTTCTGGAAAGGCTTTGGGAGTACATCCAGGAGAGCTTTATGGAGATTTCCCTGGAGGATTTCCGCTCCATCCCCAGACACGTTAGCAGACTTTTCCAGTAGCTGTACTGGCCGTGAATGCCAGGGCAAATTAATCATTAAACACGCTTGCTTTTAAACTATGTATAATATTTACAAAGGTACACTCACCAGAGGTCCCTTCTCCACCTGGCGGGTCCGGGAGGCAGCCTTGGGTGGGTTCGGGAGTACTGACTCCAGGTCCAGGATGAGAAACAGTTCCTGGCTGTCGGGGAAAACGGTTTCTCCACTTCCTAGCTGTGAGCTGTCTTCAACCACCTTCTCATCATCTTCCTCGTCCCCAAAACCCGCATCCCTGTTGCGTGCTACTCCAGTGACGGAGTCAAAGCACAGGGGTAGGGTAGTGGTGGCTGCATCACCTCGAATGGCATGCAGCTCATCATAGAAGCGGCATGTCTGGGGCTCTGACCTGGAGCGGCCGTTTGCCTCTCTGGTTTTTTGGTAGGCTTGCCTCAGCTCCTCAAGTTTCATGCAGCACTGCTGCGGGTCCCTGTTATAGCCTCTGTCCTTCATGCCCGTTGAGATTTTTTTCAAATGTTTGGGCATTTTGTCTTTTTGAACGGAGTTCTGATAGCATGGATTCATCTCCCCACACAATGATCAGATCCCGTACCTCCCGTTCGTTACATGCTGGGGCTCTTTTGCGATTCTGGGACTCCATCATGGTCACCTCTGCTGATGAGATCTGCACTCACCTGCAGATCACCACGCTGGCCAAATAGGAAATGAGACTCAAAAGTTCGCAGGCCTTTTCCTGCCAGTGCATCTGAGTTGAGAGTGCTGTCCAGAACGGTCACAATAGAGCACTCTGGGATAGCTCCTAGAGGCCAATACTGTTGAATTGCGTCCACACTACCCCAAATTCGACCTGGCAAGGTCGATTTCAGCACTAATCCCCTCATCAGGGGAGGAGTACAGAAATCGATTTTAACAGCCCTTTATTTCGAAAATAACGTCTTCGTCGTGTGGATGGGTGTAGGGTTAAATCGAGTTAACGATGCTAAATTCGACCTAAACTCACAGTGTAGACCAGGGCTTAGAGAGATTGCCATGAAACTGACCAAACAAATTATGTATACCAAATTATGAAGCTTATTTAAAACTGTTTAATGTTGTACAGTTTCAGGTTCATGTTTTAACACCTGTAACTCTTTGGGCCCATTTATTCCATCTAAATTCATACAACAGAGGATGCCTTGTAATGGATTCCCTTATCTTTTTGGCATTGGGTGTGGCAGTTACCCAATTCTTCACCTCAGGTTCCTGTTTATCCTCTCATCTGTAGTCTCCATCTTCAGGTTGGGCTAGCTTGTAATGTTTTAGGGCATTGGCCTCTGGCCAAAGTATATGTCTTCCCCTGCCAGGGTAACCAAGTGTCCAAAACAATTCAAAACAGTCACAAACCCTTCCTAGGCTCAATTCCAGCCATTCCTGGGCTCCACCATATTTTAACCCTTTGATGCTGGGCTCCAAGAATGGTTTCTACAGGTATGTTAACAACAAGAAGAAGGTCAGGGAAAGTGTGAGACCCTTACTGAATGGGGGAGGCAACCTAGTGACAGATGATGTGGAAAAAGCTGAAGTACTCAATGCTTTTTTTGCCTCGGTCTTCACAGGCAAGGTCAGCTCCCAGACTGCTGCACTGGGCAGCACGGTATGGGGAGGAGGTGAGCAGCTCTCAGTGGCGAAAGAACAGGGTAAGGACTATTTAGAAAAGCTGGACATGAACAAGTCCATGGGTCTGGATCTAATGCATCCAAGGGTGCTGTTAGAGTTGGCTGATGTGATTTCAGAGCCATTGGTCATTATCTTTTAAAGCTTGTGGTGATTGGGGGAGGTTTCAGACTGTTAGAAAAAGGCAAATATAGTGCCCATCTTTAAAAAAGGGAAGAAGGAGGTTCTGGGGAACTACAGACTGCTCAGCCTCACCTCAGTCCCTGACTGGGATGATTTAGTTGGGGATTGGTCCTGCTTTGAGCAGGGGGTTGGACTAGATGACCTCCTGAGGTCTCTTCCAACCCTAATCTTTTATGATTCTATGATGTACCAATGGGTGATATTATGAAAAAATAACAGTAAGAGTAATTTTTTGCTTACAAGATACCGAGTAGTCACATTTTTATAACATATGCCCTAACCGCAGGATGCACTATGTGCATAAATGCTACCATGGTATAGTCAGAAACATATTATAAAAAGAGGGTATCCAGATTAGGAAAAATGAACTCCCTATAGGAAACTCCAGCAGGAACCATTCCTCTACTGATTATTAATCTATGAGAGACCATCAGGCCCTAATATTATCTAGAATTATGTGAGTATAACAACATTTGTAACTTGTTCATAGGTCTTTATAGAATTTCTATATTCATGGGTAATCATAACTTTAACTGTAACTTTAATAAAATTTGTAAAAGTGACTAGACCTTGTACTTGTGAATGTATGTATGGTCACTACCCTTGGTGTTTATGTGCTCCTAGAGACTCTAAATCTGAAGCAAGTAGCAGAGGTGACTTTCACTGAGTTTGAACCTGTAGCCACCACAGCCAAACCCAGGGTAGTGTAATATCACATTACAAAATTCACTTTAAATAAAATAAAAGGGTACAACATCATAGTTCGAGCCCACACCATTACTGTATTACCTCACCCTTTTACCTTTACTTGCTTTAAAACTCCCCAGAATTATTTTATTTATTTGTTTTCTTCTTCCCTTGTCTGTCTTTAGGACTCTTCACAAGTTCCCTTCACTATAGCCCGCCTTGGGTTGCCTCCCTAACTTCGTTGTTCTTACCTTGTCTTTGGTCACTTTTCTTTTCAGGGAAGGGTGCTCCTATTGTTCCCTGGCACATCTTCCCAACATGCTTTACAGCAGCCTCGATTTCCCAGTATCCCTCTACAATCTACATCCCTCAGAATTCCTTGTTCTGTGATGAACCATGACCACGTCCATAGTTGGCTTTTAGTCACCCTGCATGCCCTATCACAAATTGCTAAGGTGTGGTGTCCCAGAGGTACGGTCCCTGCTACAAGCCAAGTCTGAGGCCTCAGCTAGGCTTCTTCTTGTCTTGCTGCTATATCTCCCTGTTGATACTCAGGGAACTCACAAAATGAGGAGGCTAAGGTGGAGGGAGAATAGTTTAGACTTTGTAGGTTTGTACTCCATTTTCATCTTATTTAAACCAATCAGCTGACATTCAGTAATTCTTTTGCACATCTTGTAATTTTGTCGTCCTGAATTCATCCAAAAGTGCATTATTTACCACAAATTATTAGCAGGCTCTAAGAATGCACACAACACCCCCAACCCCCAAATATCTGTATCAAATTACAAAACCAATTCTGCATCCCAGAACTAGAGTCAATATACATTATAACTGGAGCAATTGTAAACTGCTGATATTTTATTTTTTAAACGATAGGATTACCCGATACTTTAGATGTTATCGTTTCTTTGCAAAAATAGAAACAGCGGATAATTTCCTCCTTGCAGTAACACATTCTTTTGCAGGCACACAGAAGGCTGATATTTAGGAATTTACAGTAGATAAATTCTCTGGAATGTCTTGGAGGAATATATAGGAAAGATCTCCCTCCAGCTATAGTGCTTGACTACTTGTTATTGACATGCTCATGGCCTATTGAAGGTTCTATCTTCTATCAGAGTTAGCACTACAGCCAAATGAAAACTACACTTTAAAATTCTACTTGGGTAACATATTAGATGCAGGGATTTTGCTTATAGTTTCTAAAATGTATTGAGGTGTCCCTAATGTTGTTAAAGTTTACCTTTAATGTTACAGATTCTTTGTTAATATGCTTTTAAGGCTGGATTCAAGGGCTACATCTTATTTGGTATATTACAGCTTAGGTAGTATCGGTTCTGCTTTGGGGATTTGGGTTTTTCCCCACATTCTCATTCAGGCACACTGTAGTTCACTCACTTCAGCAATGTAAGAAAGGTAATAGTGACACTTATGGCAGGAGAAAATGTTTTAAGGGAGGCAAGACTTTTTTCTGTCTTTCATTGGACAGCTGTTTTTCCGACTGTTTATGCCTGGCATGGAGCCCATTGCTATCTTTCAAATAAAAAACCATTGAGACCTACATGTTCTTGTTATTTCAGTAGCATGTTGAGGCAAGCTCAAATGTAATATATTTTTTTGGAACTTCTGTTGCCATTACATTTTTACTTTATGGCTGTAAAATATAATCATTAGAAAGCAGTCTGAAAATGAACTGTTGGTTTTCGAGTCAGATATATCAGGGTCAGCCCCAGAGGCTAATGTCAGTATAATGAATACAGTACTCCTGTATTGCTGTTAAATTAAACTTCATTTTAATTAGCATTGCAATCCTATACTTCAGCTTTAATTACTCTAAAACTTATTCCTATGGTCTCTTGGTATCAGTTTTGATGTCCTTCAACTCTATATCTGTCTGAAGTAGAGCCTGTGGGCTAGATCCTGGTCCACACCAAGTCTGCTTTATGCTTTTCTGATGGTGCAAAGCAAACTTACAGTTGTTATAAGTGGTAGTGAAAGGAATCCTTGAGTAACACAGAGGTACTATAATTGGCTCTACACTGCCCCATATGTAACTGCATGTCAGGGGAAGCAAGCATGGCTGGAGTGTGATGTGTAATTCCTGGCTGTGGCAATGGCCCTGTTAGAACAGCCTCAGAAGTGATCTGACTTAACTTACACTCAGATCATAGAATCCTAGAATAGAATATCAGGGTTGGAAGGGAACTCAGGAGGTCATCTAGTCCAACCCCCTGCTCAAAGCAGGACCAATTCCCAACTAAATCATCCCAGCCAGGGCTTTGTCAAGCCTGACCTTAAAAACCTCCAAGGAAGGAAATTCCACCACCTCCCTAGGTAACCCATTCCAGTGCTTCACCACCCTCCTAGTGAAAAAGTTTTTCCTAATGTCCAACCTAAACCTCCCACACTGCAACTTGAGACCCTTACTCCTTGTTCTGTCATCTGCTACCACTGAGAACAGTCTAGATCCATCCTCTTTGGAACCCCCTTTCAGGTAGTTGAAAGCAGCTATCACATCCCCTCTCATTCTTCTCTTCTGCAGACTATACAGTCCTAGTTCCCTCCACCTCTCCTCATAAGTCACGTGGTCCAGACCCCTAATCATTTTTGTTGCCCCCCACTGGACTCTTTCCAATTTTTCCACATCCTTCTTGTAGTGTGGGGCCCAAAACTGGACACAGTACTCCAGATGAGGCCTCACCAATGTTGAATAGAAGGGACTGATCACGTCTCTCAATCTGCCAGCAATGTTCCTACTTATACAGTCCAAAATGCCGTTAGCTTTCTTGGCAACAAGGGCACACTGTTGACTCATATCCATCTTCTCATCCACTATAACCCCTAGGTCCTTTTCTGCAGAACTGCTGCCTAGCCATTTGGTCCTTAGTCTGTAACAGTGAATGGGATTCTTCCGTCCTAAGTGCAGGACTCTGCACTTGTCCTTGTTGAACCTCATCATGTTTCTTTTGGCCCAATCCTCTAATTTGTCTAGGTAACTCTGTATTCTATCCCTACCCTCCAGAGGTTAGTTGGGTTTGGTGTACAATATAAAGGTGTACAGCTACTTTTGCCAGCACCCTCAAGTCACAGCACAGCTTAGGTCATATGTCTATAAATATGAGTGTATCAAAATTGGATGTGATATTTTACTTATAAATGTGAAATATTTCAAAATAAAGCAATCCAAAAATATTTCTATTTCAAATTTCTGGTTATTTTTATGCTCACTGCCTATGCAAGTGTTGTGTGGAATAATATGATGTAATTGACAACTGTCAATGCATACATACAATGGGCTAAATTAAGGTTTCACAGGCAAACTTAATTCTGGTATTTCCTATTTTTTGGAGTGTTTGACTTTGCATTAACATTCTTATAATATGGGGGAGGGGAGAGTTGTGTGTAATTTCCTAGCTTTTTAAAACAGCAAATAGAAATTCCATCATCTAACTAATCTTTTTTTCCCCAGTCTATCTAATCTATCTGTTTAGTGGACTTCATGAAGCCTCTGGCACTTCTCCCATTAAGGGGTCAGAACTCTGGTTGAGGTAGGGATTTTTGGGGGTGATTGTGGGGGTTGGGAATTTCCTGTGGCATTCTGACACTTCAGCAGGTGGTGGTTGTCAGTTGAGAATGAAATATATAATTTATTTCTATGGCATCTCATTATCTCTTCTATTGGTCTCAAGTAGATATTGACGAAGGAATAGTATGCATCCCTGTGGGATCCCAGAGGTGAGGGTCTTCAGAGGACAAGCAGTTACCCATCACCGCTATCTGAGTTTTCTGGAGAAGGCTGATGGAGCCCCTGTAGTGCTGGGACGGCTTCTCCTAGTATTGGTGTGTTAGCGGAGAGGTCCAGAGGTGTGAGTATGAAGATCTTACCTGTGTCCGTGGCCATTTATAGGATCATCTATTAGTGTTAGTAGAACAGTCTCTTGACTGTGAGGCATCGAGGATGTTGGCTGATGTTCCATATTTTTGGAGCTTGGCAGTTACTTTTTCTTTCATGTACACCATATGGATAATCAGCAGCGTTGGAACCTTTAGATCCACAGCACAGACCTCGGCCACTTGAACTGTAGGAGGAGTATCTAATAGTAGTACATGGTTATCATCATCTATGAGGACCAGAGAGTACCCAGGGATGAGAGAGACAGTTTTCCAGTGGGTTTCACAGCTATTTGCTGAAAGCAGAAGAATGTTCAGACTTAGGAATCTTGGATTCCTGTCATAAACAGATAGTTAAGGGTTAATGCCTCTTTTACCTGTAAAGGGTTAAGAAGTTCACCTAGCCTAGCTGACACCTGACCAGAGGAACCAAGGGGAGGACAAGCTGATTCAAAGGGAAGGAGGGAAGTTCCCTTTGTCTAAGTCAGAGTGCACTTTGGACCGGAGTGGGAAAGCTCCAGAATTCAGCCTCTTATTAAGTAGTGAGTATTAGTGAAGGAAATAAATAGGTTTATGTTTATTTCTTTGTAACCTGTCTTGTGCAATTAGAGGAATCATCAAATTGGGTATTTGGGTATTCTCTGTGGAACTAAGTTTTTGCCCAGGGGAACATCCTCTGTGTTTGGAATCTGTTGTCTGTGAGAGTAGCTGGTATGCTAATCTCTCCCAGAGGGTTTTCTTTTACCTTTCTTTTCTTTAATTAAAAGCCTATTTTTTATAACGTGATTGATTTTTCCTTGTTTTAAGATCCAAGGGGGTTGGATCTGGATCCACAGGAGTTGGTGGGAGAAAGGAGGGGGGATGGTTAATTCCTCCTTGTTTGGATCTGTGTTCACCAGGGAATTGGTGAAATCTCTCAAGGCTACCCAGGGAAGGGAATTAGTGCTTGGGAGTGGTGGCAGCCAGACCAGATCTAAGCTGTTAATTGAGCTTCGAGCTTTTCATGCAGGTCCCCCACATCTGTACCATAAAGTTCAGAGTGGGTAAGGAACCTTGACAGTTCCCTTCCAGGTTCCAGAGGGAAATGTGTGCTCTAGTGATAATAGACTCTTCTCCTCTCTGGCCCGTCCCTGTCCCAAATCTGTCTCCTCATCTCAGTCTCCTTGCCCAGCCAGCCCCAGTCTCCTCCTCCAGGCTACCTGTCCCAGATGTAGCCTTCCTCCCTGTGCTCCTCATCCCAGTCTTCACCACAGTTGTCTTGCTCACCCTTGGCCAGTCTCCCCTCCCCAGGCTCTTCAGTGTAGCCTACAGGTATAGATATTTGCTAGGTAAGGCATATAAGTTAAGGCAGTTTGTATAAGTTAAGGCAGTAATGCAATGAGCCTAAAAGCCTCAACGCCTAAAAGACAATAGCTCAGTTAAATAATCAAGGCCTAGGGGTCCAAAAAACCCTTAGCATAAGCAGCTACCCAGGAGTAACCCTAGATCATAAGATATCACAAGATAGAATGTTATAATAAACAAAAATGACTAAGCTGCTGACAGGCAACCACAAGATGCCGGTTTATATCAGCTTTAGATATTTTAAGTTAGGAACATTAGCAGATGTCTGACCACACAAATGCCATGGTAACTAATTGATATGTATGCTAATGAACTTGAGGTAAAGACCTAGTAACCTATGGGAAAAGAGCACTCCAATATTAGGAGGATAAGGCAAAGAGGACGAAGCTCATACTGAATTTGGATTAGGCATAGTGGACATCTGTGTAACGCATTATAAAAGCTACAGAGGGTCCTGTGGCACCTTTGAGACTAACAGAAGTACTGGGAGCATAAGCTTTCGTGGGTAAGAACCTCACTTCTTCAGATGCAAGTAATGGAAATCTCCAGAGGCAGGTATATATCAGTGTGGAGATAAAAGCTGTATCCCAGCCTGTGTGCCTTGGGAGATGCCAGGATGCTAACCACAGGTGATGGTGAGGGTGATGACTAACCCTTTGGGTTTTTCTGCAAGGGAGGGTGTGAGCATATGGATACTCAGAGGCAGGATGTTTAGACCATCGTACATCATTTATCTTCTTTACTGGATTGGAGTTTTTGTGATTTTGCTAACTGGGCCAATAAAATACCACAGGGAGAGAACGCCTTTCCTAAATATAATGGTCTCCTTTGTGCACCCCAAGGTCCTCATAATAACTTTAATATTTCTGGGGCTGAACACTGCCAAACCACAGAATGCCAACTGGTAACTAATATGTAATCTATAGCTCAGGATCAGCTGATCTCAGTCTCCACCTGCTCCCCAAGGGCTTCCAAGCCCCCCTGATCCCAGTCCCTGTTTCCTTGTCCAGCTTATCCTAGTTTCCACTCCAGATTCTTCCTTTCACCCTGGCTCCCAGTGACATTCTCCTTGCCCAGCTAGTCCCATTCATTCCCTGCCTCCAAGCTCCCACTCTCAGGCTCCCTTCCCAGATTGCTTGTTCCAAACTGCTCCCTCTGCCTTCCCGCCCAGTCTAGCTTTTTTTGCCTCTACATTTCTCCTACTCTCCCATGCTGCCTAGGAGCCAGCAGGGGAGTATTGGGAACAAAGGAGTTAGTCTCTTTGCTCTCAGTTCTGGTACCCACCACCACAGCATCACGCAGAAGCTGGCACCAGCAATTGCTGGGAAATCCCTATTCAGCCTCGACATCCATGGGCTGGAGCATGATCATATAAACAGAATCTTTGGAGAATTTAATTTCCAAACTGCACCAAGTCTCTACTGAGCATGTGTGAAGCAGAATTTTTTGAGGTGTATGACTTGAACAAATGTGAGTATTCTTTCACAGGAACAGCAGAAAGCACATCCCTGTTCCCTTTGCCAAATTTCAAATCCCTGCTCCAAAGCAAGGAGGTACTACAGTTTCTCAACAAAATGGTTGTAAGCATTTTTTAACATGAATAAAACTGCACATTTTCAACTTATCTGTCTTTCAGAACCATTTTTACAGAAACTTTACAGACAAACGAAAACCTGAACATGGATATCTGACTTGGAAAATGTCAGCCCAAATGGTTACAGTTTGGCAAAGTTATTCACAACTCCAAACAATGTAATGGGAAGTGTCAAGCAATCTTTGCTACAGGTAACATTACCATCTCTGCCTCTAATATTGTGTAACAACCAGTTCTTCACTTGCAAGATTAGACCTCTAGAAAAAAGAGTTGCTAAGAACCTGTTCTTACAACAGGACCTGTGAATCTATCTGAACCAATGTGCAGACAAAAATTCACTCCTTTCTGTCCAAACTTGGAAGCCTTTGTACAGATGCAGGTACCACATTGTCCTGTAAGTTTATGCTGATAATTGCTTCTTTTTCTAATATTTTAACATTATTATCAAATGTATTTGGAGGAAGGTATTTTTTTATTTGTAACAACATTTGTATTCTGAGGTTTGTAATTCAAACAAAGGCACATAAAATTAGTTGTTATATCACAAGTTTCATCAAGTACAGACTGCATGTGTTTATACTGTTTATAATTACCAGGCTTAAGTTTTCTTTTTTTCATGTTCCTTTAAAATAATGTCTTTGCTTGCTTTAGAGTTTATCTGTTCTGCATTGATCTCACTATCTTTTTCCAGGAAGAACAGACAGATGCTTTAATAAAGAATGGCCAGCTGGTTTATAGACAAAGAGGCACAATCAATTTAGGCTACAGTTTAAAAGTACATAAAACATCTGTACCCTACTAATGAGTTTTAATAGTTTTGCATTTTGTGTATCATACCATTCAAAATATCCATAATTAAAGGAACATTTTGTTAATGAAATCTCCCCCTGAATCATTAAAAGAAACAACTTTTGCATTTCCTAAAGACTTTTCCAGTCATGCTTGGCAATTTTCTTTTCTTTTTTTCTTTTTTAGTTATTTCAACTTTCAAAATATAATTATTGCATATTGATTTGCCTGACATACAAAATTACTTCTTTTCAATGCTGTCACTATCTAGCAGTTGTTAGTTGTTTCCCATTGTAATGCTGCCTTTGATTTCCAGAGAAGCGATAAGCTGGTGAATCACTAAACAGTGGCATAACCATTTAAATAGATAGCACGCATATTGAGGGGTGGGGTGGGAAGAGAACTCTGTGTGTTATAGTCTTATAAAAATATGATTATATAAAATTGGTAGGTATCACTGATGAATGATAGAAGCCTTGAGGTAAACGAACAAATGGAAAATACAAACACAAACTTTTTTTCAAAAATGAATGATTGTACTCCCCACTAAAGAGAACCCTCACGCATTGTATTCCTCAGATCCCAGTCATTCATGGTGAGTATAGGATTGGCAGCCTCCTATCCAGGTCTTATTTCTTCTTGTGCACATGCACCATGTACAAAAGCAAAGGGAAAGCTTTGAAAGTCACCAGAGGAGATGAATATGTGTTTACGACCCCAAATCTGCATCTGGATCTATGTTAGGACAGATGTTTAGTAAGGCTCTGTACTGGTGCCAGGGTCTGCCCATGTGGCTCTTACTGCAGGAGTAGGACTTTTGCAACTTTTGGACACTGATAGCAATTTAATCACAAACACAGAAGTTAAAAATGAATGGACCTTGAACAAACTAGAGATGGCTTCAAAATTATGATCTAGATAAGATTGCCATTGGCATTTCTATTTTTAAATATTTGTGAGAGACTCAGACACACAGCCCCATCACTGTAGTAAGTACCATAGGTTTCAAACATTCCAGATTTTACAGATGTTTCTGAGTTGAGAGTTCACCCTACATGGGATTTAGGCCCATCCTTCATTTTATTTAGTTAGCTGTTTAAACACTGCTGATCCCAGACTCTGGGCACCCTTGACATACACACAAAAACAATACAGTCTAGTTTAAACAAAAAACAGCAGTCACTAACCACCCATATTTTGCCACACAAAAAGCAGCCCACAAAACCAAAACTTGCCCACCTCCAATAACAGAAAATCTGAATCTCCCCTAAACCAGAGAGGTGAGTAATTATAACCTTTGCCACAAACTCAAACTGCTTCATTTACATTATCATGACCTCAGTCTTCTCTGGATTAAACCTCAGGAAGCTTCCTCTCATCCATGCCCCATTTGCTAAAACACACACTGTACCTTATGCTCTGGATGAGACAGAATGGAGGTCTTCTGTAGCTGTAGCATTAGAGGTAGGAAAAAAATTGGCCTCCCTGAAGTAAATAGCAAAATTCCCATTGATTCCAGTGGAGCCTTATTTCACCCAGAGTTTTTTCCTCCCAATCTAAATTGTTTCTTTTCAATATAATCAGAAAATTTATCTGCATCCATCTCATCAACTCTTAAAATAGTCTTCCTTGGGAAGTGATAGGAGCCCTATCACTTAAGACATTGAAAAATTGAACTGAACAGAGACCTGAGTGAGATATTGTACATCAGGAAACAATGTGGTATTAGAAAGGTGATGGACTTGATGACCTAATAGGCCTTTTTCATCTATAATTTCTGTGCTTATTGTGGCATTACACCCCATATTCTTCATAGAGATATTGTTATGATATGATTTTGGCATAACTATGATGTATTTTATACCAGATAGGTCACGTGAGATATCATTGGAAAGGTTATGATTTATTGAATATGATTATTCTATTTGTATGCATGTATCATTTTTGGTCTGGAGTTAGGAATATTGTCTATGTATCTATTACAAATGTGTTTACACCTAGGAAATGTACACTAGACATCATGCAATCAGTCTGGATGGCTGGCTGGGAAGGGCCATTAGGAAGAACAATAGGTCTTTGAAGATGCTAATCTCCCACCAGGAAGGCTTCCTGGGGACACTACAAACAGCCTCTGCGTTATGGCTGCAAGAACATAAGACCAAGTCACCTGGTACTGGACTCCATGATAATACTAGTATTTTCCCACTGACCAGGGGTGTGAATCAAACGGGGAGACAAAGGATTCCTTCCATATGCAAAAACTATTTAAGGAAGGGGAGTAACATCATCGTGGTACATTCTTCACTGACTCCCCTTCCAAGAAAGAGGACTGCTGGAAACACCTGAGAACAAAAAGACTGCAATGGGGAGAAGGGCTGAGCCCAGGCTAGAGGGTTGTCTGGCCCTGTGAAAGGAATATCTGGAGTTTTAAGCTGCAAGCAAATGCAACTTGCCTTCAAAAATCTCTGCAATATGTCTAAAACAACATTTAGGGTGAGAATTTGCTACTTATAACCAGTTTCTTTAGTGTATTAAGCTTAGATTGCGTGTCTGTTTTATTTGCTAGGTAATCTGCTTTGATCTGTTTGCTATCCCTTATAATCACTTAAAATCTATCTTTTGTAGTTAATAAACTTGCTTTTATTTTGTCTAAAACCATGTGTGTGGAAATCATAACTTGGGGGCAGAAAGCTGTGTATATCTTTCTCCACATTTATGTGATGGATGCAAATTGCATGAGCTTGCACTGTACAGTTCTCTGTGCAGTGCAAGATGGTACCATTTTTGGTTTACCCTCTAGAGGGGGTGTGCGCTTGAGTACTGGGCAATTCCTTAGCTGAACCTATGCAGAGCTAATCTCAGCATCTGTGTGTATAGCTGTAGCTGGGTGTGTCCGTACCCGTTTGTGTGCTGAAGCCTAGGGAAGGGTTTGACCTGCTGCATAACAGTACAGTGTAAAGGGAACCCAGGCTGGAGGGTCAGGCGGGCTCAGTGTTACCCCGGTTCCAAATGGCACCCCAAGATTGGAGAGGGGAACCCATCACACCTGTATTAACCTAAATGTCTTTTAATTTTGAGCAGCTAAGCGCTTTGAAGGAATAATGGTAAAACAGGCTATTCATACTCTACAAAGAATACGTATTGAGAAAATTATCAGCAAAAGCTTCTGATAATTACTGCCTGCAGGTTACTGGGATGTAGAAAGAAATAGCAGTGCTTTTATATCCTTAGGATCTGGCGGGGGGGAACTATTTCAATTTTGTTTATGTTGACAGTTTCATTAATTTTTTGTATTGAAGTCACACTTTGATTGAAGTTTCTACTGTAGCAGAAATTTTAATTTGTCTGTATTGACCTTTCCTATTAGCAAAAAAAGCCTTGAGAAAGAATGAATGTCTTTCTTGTATTCCACATCTTTAATAGGGTTTATTGGTTTCTGTTGAGTACAAAATGGATACCTATAATATCAGCATAAAAGGGGGAAAATCTCGAGCAAATCGATACTACCACTTTTATCATATTTTTTTCTTTTCATTTCTTTGCAACCAAAAACCTGCTTGGTTACCTCTAAAAAATAAAATCTCTGTATGTCATTGTCAATGTATCCTTGGTAACAATTGTACATCAAACCAGATGCAAGTTCACACCATTTATTAAGTATGTATTTTCATTACTATTTATACAAGTATAATAAAATAACAAAGAATATGACTTCTGCGAACACTCAAAGAGGAATAGAAATGAGAAGCATAAAAATCAATCAGGTTTAACTTTGAAATTCTCCACTGATTTTCATTCATATTCATATGTGATATTGATGTGAACTCTTCTAGTTATATGGGAATATTTGTGAATGTCAAAGATTTAAGGTTTTAACTATTAAAAAAGAGAGGCAAAATCTAAATTCTTTTCCATTCAGCATCTTTTTTTTTTATGAGACTGTAGTCCAAATTCATCATCTAATGACTTTTGGTTGGGGAATTTCAACCGTTAATGAATAAAGGGCATCCCTATTATGTTAAACTTAAAAACAATTGTTTGACTTTATGATGATGATTGATTGATGATGATGAAGAAGAACTATAGATTTTACCTTAAAACAGCTTTGAAGTTGTCTGACTTTCAGTAGTTTCTAACAGAACCTGAATTTTTCTCACTCCTAGTCTGCCTGCAGCTGGGAAATACAATTCAGTATCAATAAGAATAAGATGAAAGCTCCACTTGGAAAGAGACAACATTGCCATTCCTTGAATTGAAATGCTGTTTCATTGACAGGCATTGATAAAATACATTTTCAAAATTCATTTTCTTTTAATATCCAGCCGCCTTTATTCACTACTTACTCAGATACAACACCTTCTGAAGTCAATAGGAATTTTGCCTGATAAGGAGTAAGGACTCAGGACTGCATCCTATGGACCTCTTCCTTATACAGGTGTAAATCAGGAGTAACTCCACAGAAACCAATGGAGTCAATCCCATGAAAGTGAGAGGTGAATCAGCTCCCATATTCTTATTTATCAAATATTTATTTAGCTCTTGTATCTGTTACTAGAAATTCCAACCATTTTACTTTAAGGCATTTGTGTTTAAATGGCTCTGGAATTTGGGGAAATTCCAAATGTGAATGTTGGCTTACTGTACAGTGCACGAAGAGAGTTCTGCGTTGACCCAAGAGTGGCATTTGGGATGAATTGTTTGAATAGAAAGAGAATACAAGAGAACTGAAATATACTACCTTATGTATAATTAATTAAATATGAATTGGGCCAGCCACAGTAATTCTGAGGGGATTTATAACCTGGTGGTTAGGGAACTCCCTTGGGAGGCAGGAGATCCAGGTTCAAATTCATGCTCCAAAACAGGGAGAGCAGGGACTAGAACCTGTTTCCTTCATCCCCTTCTAACCATTAGGATTTTAGCTATATTGAGGACATGGTCTTGCTCTTTCTGGTTTTCATGAATAGTTCCTCCCTGAATCTGAAATGCCACCCCTAAAAAATCAGAATTTTCCAATGAAAAAACATCCTGTCCAAAAATTCCTGACCAGGTCTCCCAGGAATCCACAACCTCAGAGTGTTGCAGACAGGTGACTACCCTGAAGACTGAAAGAAGCAATGTTCTGTATTTGTACAGCACCAAGCATAATGGGATCTTGATCCATGACTGGGGCCTCCTGCTTGTTATGGTTAGACATATAATTAATAATTTAGAGTTAGTTCTGAAAGTGCATCTTGTTCTTTGATGCCGCTATCCGAGAGCTCAAAAAGTAAAACTAAAATAGAAATATGAAAGTAAAATATTTTTTTACCTGTCTTTCATGTTGTATGTATCCTTGTTTCTAAGCATGTTTCTCTACATAAATGTCTATAACAGAAGAGCAGCAATGTCTATCATTGGTCCCATATAGTTTTTTCAGATCACTGTTAGGGCATTTCTATCTTATCCTCAGGCCAGAAGGGACCACTGTAATGATCTAGTCTGACCTCCTGCATAACACAGGCCATAAAACTTCGATGAAAAAAAATTGACTTTTTTTGTTTACCAAAAATTAGGCTTTTGGGGAAACTAAACATTTTCATTAGAGCTAATTTGAAATGTCCTGACAAAACATTTTTCTGCCAGTAAATGCTGTGGGAACATGGTGATTTTGACAAAATTCTGATAGAAACCTGCCTGGTTTCCTGACAATTTCTCCATGTGGTTCCTCAGCAAACCTTCCTGGTGGGCTGTTGGGGAGCCTGGGAGTTCCTGAGCTCAACTTTCCAGATTCACGACTCCTTGACAGCATGATCTCCAAAAGTCCCTGGTTCCAGATGTCACAGAGTCCCCGGGCGATGCTCTGGAACTGCTCCCTACAAAGCCAGTCAGGACTCTGGTGAAGTCTCCTCTCTGTGAACAGACTGTCTTCAGGGAAAGAAGCTCACACTGCTTCCACCTTCCTGGGTCTGACTTTGGAGCATTCAGCATCCTCTGCCCCTCCGTGCACTTCCCACAGTGAGTCTGCCCAGGCGGGGTCCTGGGGAAGCCACTGGGTCCTGCACCCCTACAGTCAGTGCAGTCAGACATGACTCTTAGCCAGCCCAATAAAACAGAGGTTTATTAGATGACAGGAACATGGTCTAAAACAGAGCTTGTAGGTACAGAGAACAGGACCCCTCAGCCGGGTCCATCTTGGGGGACAGCGAGCCAGATACCCACGTCCGCACTCACTCCTCGTCCCTAGCTAGCTCCAAACTAACTGCCCCTCCTCCTCTGGGCTTTGTTCCTTTCCCGGGCCAGTAGGTCACCTGATCTCTTTGTTCTCCAACACCTTTAGCTATTTCCTTGCAGGGGGGAAGGGCCCCGGCCATTAGTTGCCAGGAGATAGAGTGTCGGCCATTTATGTGCCTTGACCCTTTGCTCTGCAACAATCTCACCCTCTAGAGAATTAAGAAATGCTAGGGGAAACTGAGGCACCCACACAGTATTCAGAGGAAACATTAAGAACAGCCCCACTTTGTCACACCGGAGCAATTCACTGGGCAAATCCCACACTGATGACTCCTTGGTTTGTCACCTGGTGGGCTCTGGGAGTTTCCAGCTCCCCAGCAGGTAGCCATGGTTGGGGACCCAGGACCCATAGTTCTCAGGGACTCACTAATCCCTAAGTAATGAGGCATCCAGTTCCCCTCCTGCCCAGCTCCTTCCTGCCAGCTAATAAAAAATTCCCAGGTTTTATTTGTTCTGCTATGGAATGAATTTTTTTTCAAAGTCTCCAAATTTTTCACAGAGCAGAAAATCCCTTTGCTCTAATTCTGATAATGATTACAATAAAATTCTTAATATTTTCCAAACAAAAATTGGAATTTAAAAAAAAAAAAAAAAAACTCATAAAATGCATGTGTTTCTAACAGTTCAGAAAGAAAACAGCTGTGAACTTTTTCAAGAAAATAAGATTTGACCCTCACTAGTTACCAATAAACTTTCTTCTGTTGCCATATCTAGTTAAACATACCATATAGCAATTCCTCTTTTTGAATGGATCTTTGTTGATTCTTTTAATTTCTAACAGAACATCATATCCTTCTTCCTGGGCTGAAGAAGCTGTGAATGTTTTGCAAATTAAATACATAGTCCTAATTGTAGTGCCAGTCAGTGAATTAGCTAAGGTACTTCAGCAATAATAGGATTCTCTCTTCATCTAGTTATTGAAGAGATTATATCCAATGCATGCATCACCTCCCATTTCTCTGCAAACCTGCTTGCACTGTTTCCCTGAGCAGATGTTTTTTGCTAGTGTTTCAAGAATTTTATCTCAAGCACCTTGCCTGTCTGTGATCAAGAAAGATCATGAGCATAAAACATAAACATCTCATTTTTAGGGCAGTTATCACGGATGCATTATGTAAAATGGAGATTAGACCACGACTTTGACTATCCATGCACTACAAAATTCCAAACTAACCTTGAGGACTTCTACACACACACACACACACACGCGCGCGCACACACACACACACACACACAGAGTGTGTGCGTGTGTGTGTGTGTGCGTGTGTGTGCGCGCGTGTGTGTGTGTATATATACATATAAAATCCCTTGACTCTGTGAAGCGTACATCTTTTGATGCCAAAAATTAGAAGGGCCCTAGAGAAAGAAGAGAAGTTAGCAGGAATCTGAAGGAGTAAACTTGAGATTTAGAGAAGAACTAAAAGCATTTCTCTTCATTGAAGCTGAGTATTTGCATCTCTTTCGTAAACATGCTTAAAGTTCCCTTTGTCATATTTCTTCTAATATGAGCAAAAAGAATTCTTCATTTTAGCAACAAACACCCATATGCATATTTTGCAAACAGCCAGGGACCTGGGAAAGCAATGCCTACCATTAGCAGAGGCGCTGAGGTTTAATTTTAATTATTTTGGATAGGGAAAAAATAAAATCATAACATGAAAAAAGTCTTTTTATTTACTTTTATTTTGAAAAGAATTACAGTGCCTAATAGATGAGTGATGCCCTTTCTGTGAAATGGGCTGTGAAACACTGATGTGCAGGAAGGGTACAGTTTATTGAAAGAGAAAAACTATGACTGTTTTTCAGCGTTTTCATGTTGGAAAAACTATAAAGTGGAAGAGGTGGGGGGGAAAGAAGTAGGCTTTAAAGCAATAGCAAAGACACATTCATAGGAATAATAACAGTGCCAGAAGTGGGGACTGGACAACATGGGATGAATCACTAGTAATTACCCTGTTCCGTTCACTCCCTCTGAAGTATCTGTACTGGCCATTGCTGGAAGTCAGGAAACTGGGCTAGATGGACCATTGGTCTGACCCAGTATGGCCATTCTGACATTCTTATGCCCTCTATTTAATTAACTCAAAGAATATGTATACACCAAAGCAGGCAAACTGCTCTTCTAAAGATGGAGGCCGCTGGTGAAGCAAACGAAACTTACCTCAAAAGACTGAGACAAGTGACTTATGAGAGTCGAGTTCACATTGAGCGGACAAAGCCAGGGATGCAAATAAAGGGACAAATACACAAAGCCAGGTGTGCACATCCTCTCTCCCAGTCAATGCATTTCTGGCATTACCTGTTATTGCAGTGACCATATACGAAAAAGGGAATTGCATCAACTTTGTTCCAAAAAGACACATCCACACCTCTCCCTTGCCTTACCAAATTCAACTTTAGGTGCCTATTTTTCAAGAGGGCCTTGGCTGTAGTTCTCCAGCTCTCTTTTTTGGGAGTAGCCCTATTTAAAGTGATGGGTGTTGGATGATGTCATAAGTGTGGCAAAACTGTCTTCTAATGGTAGTGGGTCTGGTAGCCTAGGTCATTTGGTGGTATGCATATTTCCAAATCTTACTTGGTTCCCTTTGGGTTGGAGAGACTCTCACACAATCAAATCATTTTTCTGTGAGACACAATGAGATACACAAAATACACAGCTGCTCATTCCATGACTTTCCTGTAACTCTGGGCAGACATCCTCTGCAGGAAGGTAGAAATATTGCTGTATATGGGACAGATCCTCAGTTGAAGTAAAGAGAGTCCCTCCAGTGAAGACAGTGGCACAGTACCCACATACACCAGCTGAGGAACTGGCCATATGTGTCTTAGTGGGTTTTTGAAGATATTTTACTTCATCAGCAAGCTGACACTGTAATTAAAGCAAACCTCTCTATACATGAAACTAGAATATAGATTTTAGAAGGTTCTTGGCCCTGGGCCCCTTGTGCTCTCCTTTCTTTCCTGTAATATTTGGACCATAAATAATCTGTTTGGCACCTGGTACCTAGCATATTTGCTGGTAATTGTTTTTATTGTAACAGACATATAAGAATGGTGATGTTCTCAAACTTCAATCCAGATTAATACTTTTTTTAATAAAGATGATTTTATTGAGAAAATTTACTCTTATTTGAACCCTATGAATGTATGTTTGTTAACAGTGCACCCCATGAAATGTACAAGGTCTGCTCTTATTCCCACTCTGGTGCCTGTATGCTGGAATGGTATGAAGAAGCTCTAAAGGGCCTGGGTCTGGCTAAGGGGCGCTTTCCCCATCGTGGGCTGCCTTCTGAGAATCTTCTTATAATTGCTGTAGCTCTGGTTGAGGGAGGGCCATGTTGGAAGCAGGGCAGCAGCATGTAATGCTACAGATTCCAGGCAGTTTTTGGGGCTGCTGTAATTTAGACAGCCCATCAGGGTTGTCTAAATTAGGTTGGGAGCTGTGGAGCATCCCCGGATTGAGAGGCACAATGATGTCTTAAACAGAGCTCACTGAGAAATTTCTGATCTTTTTTTGTTGGTTTTTGGTTTTAGGTTGGAAAATGGCAATTTGCCAAAACAAAACTTTTTGTGGGAAGAGCCCAAGCTTTCATGAAATTCTGTCAAGTAAGGTCCAAAATGGAAAGTCTGGTGAAAATGAGAGAGAGGCCAACAGTCTGGTGAGTTAGGGCAAGGATTTGAATTTGAGTCTCCCACATGCCAGATGAGCACCCGAACCACTGAATTACAGTCACTATCTCTGGCCCAATGAATATTTAATTATTTATACAAAGTGGAACAGCTTCAAGAGGAGAGCATCTATAGCCAGGGGATGAAGGCACTCACTGTGGTTTTGTGGGATGTTTCTTCTCTTGCCCCCCCCGCCCGCACCACCTTTGATCAAAAGTCTTTGAAGGGTCTCAGTTTTGTCTCAGTACAGAATGTGAAAAATGTGCAAAATCTCTTTAAACTCTAGTCTTAAAGGTTCCACAGCCCCCACTCCCTCCCCTGCAGTGAGTTCTGTGGTGCACCTCTTAGAGGCACAACATAGAATGTCACCCAGGCTCAAATTCTGTTTCCAGTTACATGAGTGTAACTGACTGCAGAAGAGTTCATTTGGATTTACACCAATGTAACCGACAGCAGAATTTGGTCCCTAGTGCTTATATTCGTGATTATGACTTGTGCTTACAAAGCCACCCAAGGGAATGGGGGGGTAAGCCCTACACTTATGTCATAACTATAAAGGGAAGGGTAACAGCTGTCCTGTGTACAGTACTATAAAATCCCTCCTGGCCAGAGACTCCAAAATCCTTTTCCCTGTAAAGGGTTAAGAAGCTCAGGTAACCTGGCTGGCATCTGACCAAAAGACCAATAAGGGGATAAGATACTTTCAAATCTTGGGGGGGGGGGAAAGGCTTTTGTTTGTGCTCTTTGTTTTGGGTTTTTCATTCACTCTCGGGACTGAGAGGGACCAGACATCAATCCAAGTTCTCCACATCTTTCTAAACAAGTCTCTCGTATTTCAAACTTGTAAGTAAATAGCCAGGCAAGGCGTGTTAGTTTTCCTTTGTTTTCTCAACTTGTAAATGTACCTTTTACTAGAGTGTTTATCTTTGTTTGCTGTACTTTGAACATAAGACTAGAGGGGAGTCCTCTGAGCTCTTTAAGTTTGATTACCCTGTAAGGTTAATTTCCATACTGATTTTACAGAGATGATTTTTACCTTTTTCTTTAATTAAAAGCCTTCTTTTTAAGAACCTGATTGATTTTTCCTTGTTTTAAGATCCAAGGGGTTTGGATCTTGATTCACCAGGAGTTGGTGGGAGGAAGGAGGAGGGATGGTTAATTTCTCCTTGTTTTAAGATCCAAGGGGTTTGGATCTGTATTCACCAGGGAATTGGTGAAGGTTTCTCAAGGCTTCCCAGGCATGGGAATTCTAGGGATGGTGGCAGTGGACCAGAGCTAAGCTGGTAGTTAAGCTTAGAAGTTTTCATGCAGGCCCCTACATTTGTACCCTAAAGTTCAAAGTGGGGATACAGCCCTGACAACTTACATGTGCAAACTCTCCCCTTTATGGCCTAGCTGGATCATTGCTCTGCAGGGAGGAAGCTGAGAACAAATTCCATAGGGCTTCTACATGTCTCCAAATGAGGAATGGGAAAGAATAGAGCTTGAGCGGTATAGGTGAGCCAATGCAATGGAAGAAATAATAAGCACCTAATGAAGCGTTGACACAGGTTGCTTCCCTCCTCGACCAAGGTAGGAAACGTAAGAGTATAAGAACATAAGAACCGCCATACTGGGTCAGAACAAAGGTCCATCTAGCCCAGTATCCTGTCTTCTGACAGTGTCCAATGCCAGGTGGCCCAGAGGGAATGAACAGGTAATCATCAAGTGATCCATTCCCTGTTGTTCATTCCCAGCTTCTGATATACAGACGCTATGGAAACCATCCCTGCCCATCCTGGCTAATAGCCATTGATGGACCTATCCTCCATGAATTTATCTAGTTCTTTTTTGAACCAGAGAAGGGAACCAGAGAAGGAACTATAATATGGCTCTCAGTTGCAATTCCTTCCCTCATCTACTTACCATCAATTAATCAGGGGGAGAGTTAAAGTCTGAACTTTTTCCTGCATTATTAAACCATTAGAGTAATGGTGACAAACGTTCATCACTGAATTCATTTTGCTTTTTGAAAGTGAAGCATTAGGGTATTTTGCTGTTATTGATTATTGTAGGGGTTAATTCTTTTGGAAAAACAGAAAATAGTTAATCCATCACCATAAAAGTTATGGAATGGTCATAAATGTTATAAGAACTTTCATCAGAAGAACAGATTTGACATAAGATGCAGGGTAGTTAGAATTTTAAAGTATCTAAAATTTTATGCCATTAAATTACCTGTGATACAATCCCTTCAACAAGATTTTCAACATAGATATATAAAGATATAAACCTTTCTGCCGGACCAAGGTAGGTAGTACATGCTTTATACATTTCAAGAGAATGATTTTGGCATAAAGCCACCTCTTCAAACCTTCAGATCAGAAGCTATATTAAAGTGCACCAAGGTCTTGCCCTCAGTTGTATTTCCTCTATGCAGTGTTCCAAGTAGTATCTCCGAAAGCATGAGGTGAAGAGACCATTAAAAAAATCATTTGTCCATGACAACTAGGAAATGAAACAACCCCTCTCTTGACATCCGTCAAGTCATTTAGTCAAGCTCTTGACATAACTACATCCAGGGTGTTTCTTCTGTAAGTCAAAGTCATGAGGAGTAAAGGGAAACACCAGCCATCACCAGAGGTCAAGAAAAGTGCATATCTGTATTTATATCCTATTTTGTGTGTGTGTAAGGGAAGGGGTTAGCAGATGAACAATAATTGTGTAGAAAATATGATTTACAAAGGGTCTTGTCTCATGAAATCAAAAACTAGACTAGATCTTTACAAATACTGCAGTGCAAGAAAAGCTAACGAGGAAATTATCTTTCACTTGGTGCAGTTTTACAGCTAGCATGCAAGCAGTTTGCTTTCATATGCAGTACAACCTGCAGAAATTCTGCTTTTGCTCATTCTCAGGTAGTCTGCCTCTGCTAAGAAATAACAGTAATAACTTTAAAAGGTTAGTTAGTATTCTGAAAGCCATGGCATCAAAAGTCATAAGTATTATGCTGGACAAATTTTACACTCTTGGGACCAAATTCAGCCCTGGTGTAACTCCATTGATCTTAATGGAATCAAGTATTCTCACAACAGGGCCACATTTAACCCATGGATTTCAGTATTATTATATGCTGTATTGCAAGGGTTCTCAAACTGGGGGTTGGGACCCCTCAGGGGGTCATGAGGTTATAACATGGGGGATTGTGAGCTGTCAGCCTCCACCCCAAACCCTGCTTTGCTTCCAGCATTTATAATGGTGTTAAAGATGTGTATGGCGGGGGCGTGGGGTTGCACACAGAGGGTTGCTATGGAAAGGGTTCACCAGTACCAAAGTTTGAGAACCACTGCTGTATTGCTTGATGCTGTCTATATAGTCCTATGGAAAGAATTATAGTCATGAAAAGAAACAAAATCCCAATATAAATTCCCAGTTAGATGACCTCATGCCATTTTAGAATTGAAAGGTGTATATTTGTCATTTCTGTGCAAGTGAACAGGTGAAATCACCCACTAATGTTAATGGAAGTTACATGCACTGAAAGGAGAATAAGCCTGTGATGCTGGCTGACTAGATACCAGCTCTTGCCAAGCTTTAGGCCTTAGTAGAGCACTGATAAATTCATTACTGGAAAACAGTGTTTCACCTGTGTGCTAGTATGGATTAGATGGGTATTATAACCATTTGTTCAGTGATGAGACTTTATGAAATGCATGTAAGTTGCTACATGCATTAATCTCACTTACAATATCTTTATCACATGCTATAAGGTAATATTTAATTTTCACTTTATGACTGTAAAGAATGTTTGGTATGAAACTGTGAACCCAGTCAGGGGAGATATCGTCTAACCATCAAGAAGGTCTATCAAAATTAAATGGGCCATAGTGGAACATCACAATAGAAAGACCTGATTAATTGCCGCTTCACACTCATGAAGGGGCTATACGCAAAAGGGCTCATCCCATCAGCTTGAATTCTGGAAAAAGGAAATAAAAACAGCTGACAAGAGAATGTACACCTCTCTTGCTATTTGGACTCTCATAGGGCTGGAGCTATGAAACAGGAACAGAGATTCCCCAAGATATTCAGAGCTGACAGATTACTACAACTTTGTTATCTTGTAAAACCATCGACTGTAACTCATTTGGGTATATATGTTTACTTGTTTTACCCTTGTAATAACTGTCTTATTTCTTTTTCCTAGATAATAAATCTTTAGTTAGTTTGTTACGGGATTGGTTGCAAGTGTTGTCTTTGCTGTGAGATTTGAGGTACAGATTGTTCTGGGGCAAGTAACTGGTCACTTGGGACTGGAAGGAACCTGACTCTTTTGTGATCCTTGGTATATAGCAACGTACTATCACTGGGTGGCAAAGTAGACAGGAATGCTCAAGGGAACTGCCTGTGACTCCATGGTAAGACTGTGATAGTGCTTTAGAAGTTCACATTTGTTACTGGGTTGGTGAAATCTAATTATAGAACATACAGCCCATTTGTGGTCTCTGCCCTGCTTCTTGATAGTCTGCCCTGAGCTTGGCACTCACAGTCGTGGACCATTCCAGGCAGTGTGACAAAGCCACTGAGAAATTTTGCAACCAGAATTGAAGAATTTGAAAATGAATATGGGAAAACCAGTATTTTCCATTCATAACTCACCAGAAAGGGTGAAATCAGTTATGGCCACCTGTATTCACACTTGTCAGGCTCTGTGCACCGCTTTCAGCTGCACAAAGGGGCTACACAGGAGGTGGTCTTCCTTCGAACGAGCCACACTGGGTGTCTGCACTCACCCTGTGTAATGCAGAAACCACCTTTGTGGTGGTCTGCACAGGCTTCATGGAGATCTGGGCTTGTCTAAGGGAAATACTCTGGATCTGCATTTCTTCCTACACACAGGAATTCCTGAAGGCTGACACTAGCAGGAGCTGACAGCCAGCTGGACTGGTGAAAGTGGTTGAAATCAGTGAGGGTTTTGCCATTGAGTTCAGTAGAGCCAGAATTTCACCCCGTGACAAAAAATTAGGTAATTACCTGTTCCTCAAAACCACTTTCACCCCAGTCGTCCTATCAAATGTTAACATCACTAGGCCTTCCAGTGATCTTCCAGCCCTGTGTATGAAGTGATTGAGCTAGCCCTTACCAGTCAGCCTGGCATCAGAGACTCACTCTGACCACGCTGTGAGTGGCTAACCTAAACGTGCTCTGTTGCGCTGCCACCGTATGCTACTGATCCATCTGGGGCCAACATAGTTTTTTTGCTCACCTCCGAACACTACAGATGGGCCCCAAATGTTGGCACAGTAGCAAGAATGAGTTTTTTCTGAAGGTGCGGGGGAGCAAAGGATTCAGAATAAATGATTGAAAAAGAGTGGCAAATGAAGTGAGAAGTAGATGAGGGTGGAAGAGTTTGGGAAGGAGAATGAAAAGGAGGAGCTGACTGAAAGACAGAGGGGAAGAGAGAGAGAGAGAAATGCCCTGGTTTTTCACTTTGCCCTGGTCTACACTACGAGTTTAGGTCAAATTTAGCAGCATTAGATCGATTTAACCCTGCACCCGTCCACACAACGAAGCCATTTTTGTCGACTTAAAGGGCTCTTAAAATTGATTTCTGTACTTCTCCCCGACGAGGGGATTAGCGCTGAAATCGACCCTGCTGGGTCAAATTTGAGGTAGTGTGGATGCAATTCAATGGTATTGGCCTCCGGGAGCTATCCCAGAGTGCTCCATTGTGACCGCTCTGGACAGCACTCCCAACTCAGATGCACTGGCCAGTTAGATAGAAAAAGCCCTGCAAACTTTTGAATTTCATTTCCTCTTTGGCCAGCGAAGCGAGCTGATCAGCACAGGTGACCATTCAGAGCTCATCAGCACAGGTGATCATGGAGTCCCAGAATTGCAAAAGAGCTCCAGCATGGACCGAATGGGAGGTACTGCATCTGATCGCTGTATGGGGAGATGAATCCATGCTATCCGAACTCCATTCCAAAAGACAAAATGTGGAATATTTGAAAAAATCTCCAAGAGCATGAAGGACAGAGGTTATAACAGGGACCTGCAGCAGTGCCGCGTGAAGCCTACCAAAGAACCAGAGAGGCAAACGGTCGCTCTGGGTCAGAGCCCCAGACATGCTGCTTCTATGATGAGCTGCATGCTATTCTAGGGGGTGCCCCTACAACTACCCCACCCATGTGCTTCCCTCTTCCCCCACCCCTCCTGGGCTACCTTGGCAGATATCCCCCCATTTGTGTGACAAATTAATAAAGAATGCCTCAGCTGTTTAAACCTATGTATGGAACTCTTCAAAGAGCACTTAGCATAAAAGGGAGATGTGGATATAGCTGGCTGGGAAACATATTTCATATTTTATATTGTATTAAAATGTAGGCGAAAATAATGAGAAATTTATTTTCATTGACGATTGTTGACAAAAACTGAAGTTTATTCATGAAAAATTCCACTATCTCAAAGGCATTTTCATGGGGAGGGAAATGGAGAAAAGATGAAACCAGCTCTACCATTGGGTATTCTGAACAATAAAACTCAGGGTGTGCCAGATTCTCAACTCCCATAAATCAGTGTAGCTCTATTGAAATCAATTTACACCACCTGAGAATCTGGCCGAGTGTGTGTGTGTGTGTATATATATATATATATCTATCCCAAATCTAGTTTGGCTCAAACAAATAGCCTGACTTCAATAGAACTACTTATGGGCAAGATTCAGTGGTGAGAATTTATTTTGACTTTATTTGATTCTGAATGAGGTTACCTGCAACTCAGATCTTTTCAAATGAAACAGGTTGTTTGTTGGATTAATTTTAAAATGAAAGTGCTATTTGCAAGTAGCAATGACTGAGAGAAATTGAAGGACTATCTAGCAGTCGGTTGTGAGAATTAAAAGAAATGTGTTCTTTGTATTTGAAAGAGAAGCAGAAAATCACAAACATTGATTTCAGAAGAGAAGCTATTCCGTTTATTGCCTGGAGATTGCCCATCAGAGAACAATAAATTCCACTCATACTGATCTCTTGATACCCAGGCCAAAAAAGAAATCTGAAAATAGACTTTTCTTTGGCTTTGAAGCTTGCTACATGTTTGCTGCAGTGTGTAAAACTGTGGCAACAATCTTCCAAAGACCCACAGCTACCTTTACACTGGTGTGATTGTATCACACGAGAAAATGTTCTGTAAAATTATTAAACTGATATTATAGATTTTTTTTCTTTTATTATCTTTCTCTTCATGAAAAGCAGTTGGAAACCTAGCAGCTGGATTTATGCAGCTGGATTTCTGTGCCCAGACAGTGTTCCATTGACTTCAAAGGGACCCTTCCTGGGTGCAAAGCTGTGCCCATGTAGAACTGATTACAGGGTCAGAGCTTTATGTTTTTGGCAAATGCAAATGTAATAGTGAAGTGAAACTTGCCCCTATTTTAGTTTTTTTTTTCTAGAATTAATTGCAGGGGCGGTTGTTCGTTTGTTTTTTAAAAAACAAAACATGGCCACCCCACCCAACCGTTCTCACTGGGAAGTGGCATTAGAGCAGCGATTGGGAGGCAAGTCTCCCACATGACAGGTGACTAAGTGCCAAACTACCAGGCTATTGAGTATTTGATGTGATCTCAATTTCTTCTTTTGGAGCTGTTCCACTTGGTATAAATAAATAACTCATTAGAGCAGAGAGTTGAGCCTGAGGTGCCCACATACCAGCTGAGTGCTCTAACCACCAGAACAGCCCCAGTCACAGTGTCAGTGGCACCTAAATGTTGTCTTAGGTGCCTAAAGAGGCAGTTAGGCACCTAACTACCTGTGAATCTAGACCTGGTTATATCCACAATTAAAACACAGTTGGTCCTACTCTGAGCATTATTATTAAAAGTTAGCTGCTTTAAATTTACAACTGGAAGCAAAATCCCCAATCAATAATCAAAGCTATCTTAAGGAACTGAGGAACCACACACCCTGTCTTGAAGGCTAATAAATGTGGGCTAACTTAGACCAATGGGGGAAGGAGATCACAGAGTTGAAGCCTTCCACTGCAAATACCTTGGCACCAACAATTTAGACCTATCCCTATCACTTTAGCCTCCTCAGTTAGTCTCTTAACACTGTGGAGGTGCACAGTAAGAGAAGCAGTCTCTCAAATACCTAGGACCAAAGCTATAGAATATTTTAGAGATCAGCTCAACATTGAATTTCCCCCAGAACTAAATCTACAGCCAAGGAAATTTCTAGAACCCTGGAGTAATAAACTCCTTAGAAGGCTTAAGACGTAGATATTATAGACCCTGTGATGAGGCTTAATCCCAGTCACCTTCAAGGCAAGGGAAATAATCCCAATTAGTCATGCTCTGCAGCTGTGGGGCAACTAATTGTCTCCTGGTAGAGGAGGTGGAACTAGGCTTTATGTGGTGCTGAGGGAGCTCAGCTGAGGAGAGAATACCTAGGAGAGAGAAGGTAGAGAGTATGTGTTTGATCTCTATAGCAGGATGTGGGGGGTAGGCAGGCAGGCTGTAGGGACAGAATTGATTGTGGTAAGTCCTGGAAAGGGGGTAAGATCCAGCAAGAGACTCCAGAGGAGGCAGGAAGGAAAGCTACATGGAGTAGAGAGACAGGGTTTGTAAGTAGAGGTAGAAATCTTCATTTTCAAATGAAAGAAGATGAATTATTCAGATTTTTATTTGCACCTTTTGGTTACCCTGGAAGGTGTTTGAACTTTATATGGTTTGGCTGAAGGGCTGATCCACAGAAGACCTGATGAGGGGCAGATGGTCTGTGGGAGATATCTGAGCTGAGGATGTTGGTAATAATACCCACAGAGGCAAGGGGGTACTCTAAGGATGAGTGTCCCACCTCACAAGCCCCAGTTACTACAGTCATGTGAGAACACTTTTAAACTCTTCTCAAATAAGAAAAAATTAGAAAGGGAGTACTTTTTTTTCCCTACTTTTCACTACAGCCCCTCCTTTATCTGGTGGGAAATAAAGAATAGAGAAGTAGTTTTTAAAAAACAAACAAATAAAAAAACACTGAGTGGGATTTTTACCCTGCTATTTCCAAATAGAAAATTTTTCTTTCTTAAAAAACAAAGTCAGACATTTTTCTATTAAAAATATTTCCAATGAAATGCCATTTTTCAACAGGAATCTTCTCAAAAACATTTTTATAATCTTTAACAGTAAGAGCCTGCTGCATACCCCTGATTTGTGTGTAGGAATGCATTATTGGAGACCTAGAGCTCTGTGAGAGAGAAAGTGTTTCTGTGTGGAAGTCCCTGGCTCCTATCCTCCAGGCACAGGAGTTACCCTTCCATGAGGGGAGGGGTAACCCCTCTGCTCTTCCCCTCCACCCCCGATAGGAAACTCAGGGAGAATCTTTGCAAGAAAATCCTTATGGGAATCCTGCATAAAAGGTTTAAGTCTTGCCCCCCCTGCAATTTTATTGTGGAATGGGTCAAAGTGGGTCCTTGTAAATGGGTAAGCTCAATAACCATTTGGAATATACTTTTCAATTTTGTAAGACTATTTTGGGTATTCTTTTTACTTGTACATTTTAGTAGGGGAAAAAGCAAATAAAGAAGAAAATCATTATTTTTCTGTACATCCTCTGGAACCACTTTCAACAACACATCTCCAGATGCTAAATATGGTTTATGTTTAACCTGGCCACACAACTTACAGTACTGTAATTTGATTGAATTCTAGTGTGACTGAAGATTTCTTTTGAAGATCCATCACCATACTGAGAATATTGAACTGAATAAATAAAACAAGAACATCAATAAGGACTAAAACTTGAAATAAAAACCATTAAGATGTCACAAGGCAACCATAAAACATTCAAATATGTAAGGTAGGGTTTATAATGAAGTGAAGAACGGACTATAAATTATAGCCACAGAATGTGAAGATGTGCAGAAGAAAAAATAGTCCAATTGCATTAGAAAAGATCTGGGGCCAGAGTCTCAACTAGTGTAAATGGGGGTAGCTACACAATGGAGCTCTATGCCAACTTGTATCAGTGGAAGCTCTCAGTGACATTTTGTAATGTTCTTAATGTAAGTTTTAATATACGGAGGGGGCTAGGGAGTGTAGGCATGTAGTCCTGAAATACTGAAATTGAGAGAGAATGAATGAGTTGTTGCAACCTTACTAATGTGTTCCACCCCCAGTCTGTTACTGTCCATTTTTTGTTCTTGCACAGCAATATCTGGTACATGGAGTTGGGCTCAGCTTTAATCAACATAGCTTGGTACCTAAATTCTCAGGCTGGCTGTTACTCCCACAGTCTAGCTCAGCCTTCCTACTCTCCATTGAGCGTACTGCCTAATCTAGATTGTCTATCCCTCATGACAACCCCACTCCTTTGGTCCCACTGGCATGACCATGCAAAATTGTTCCAACTTGATTAATTCTATCACCAAAGATTTTGACTTCAACCACCACTTGCAAAGGTCCTGGGACCACTGAGTTATAGCTCAAAGCTAAGATCCTGAATGAACTCTTCTGTTCTAAATTGCTGGAGATATGGTTTATTTTGAGTTGATCCAAAAGAGCTGGTTTGGGCAACTTGTAATCTTTTGCAGACATACAGCCCTGACCCCCTGGGCTGCTTGAAGTCCTCAGATCAGATATGAGGCCACCCTAAGTATCCACCAGCTACTAGGCCACTGCTCTGCTGTTGTGAGACATTCAGAAATCTCCAGCTATGTCTCTGGGTTGTTGTCAGGTCCCATTTTAGTCCTATTTACTCCTTCCCATGCAATGGTAGGAGAACATGTGGCCTCACCTTTTACCTCTGTCCTATTTGTTCCATGGCCTGCAATGTTAATTTCTGTTGTGCTTGATGAGGCTGCTGTTATTGCACAAACTGAAGCTGCTCTTGCTTCTGCTGCTCTCTCAACCACTTCAGCAAGCACTCTTGTTTTTCATCATGTATAAATTGTTACTTATAGTGTGACTAATGACATTCTGCACTCCAATGAGTTATAGGGCTGACAACTCCTCATATGGTAAACAGGGGCCACTTCTAGTGCTTCACAGAAGATGAGTTTTCATTTTGAGAAATAACTTCCTTACTGAGCACAAACTACCGGTGAATTTCACTCTTTCTTTGTGTGATGCTGTTTATATTGAGATATGGAATAATGGTTACTAGTTACATTTTTATCACTGCAGTAAAGACTGAGGAAATAAAAAAATCTCTTAATAAGCAATCAAGCTATATAAATAAAAGCCTAGATCCCTACTGTACCCCTGCATCAAATATAGCTTGACTGGAAGTACCAGTCAGGTTTGAAACATCTAAATTCCATTTCAAAATTAGTTTTGGTTAAACTCCTTCTAACAATTCCAGAACCTTGGATACCTTTTGGTACAAAGCTTGCTTGGTAAATTGATAATTACTTGTACTAAAGACGCAAAGTTTTACAGTTGCATTGCAATTCGCCTCAACAGAATAGTACAGAATTAGAATAAGGTAGCTGCTATGTGATAGGTCTTTTGGAACATCTCAGGATTTCCAAGAGACAAAAATAATATAGACTCACCAAGTTCACCGCTAAGAAACAACAACATATTTTGACATCATAGAGTGATATGTCCAAAAATAGATATGACATCAATGTAATTGGCTTTGTCTGCCTACAGAAGTGTCCTCATCTGGGAGATATAGAGCATTACCAACATCATCACTGTCTAAAGACCCATAAAACATGTGAAAAGTGGCCCACAGATCTCCCAGCATCAGGTAGTTCACTGGGCAGACAGAGTTGCCAAAACAGTTCTACCCCATCCCCTGCCCCATAGCCCCTGGTGGAGGAGGCATACTGGAGAAAGAAGGGGATAGGACTCAAGTGAATTACACTCCAGCTCTTCTTGGCTCATAGATGACTCTTAGGAAATAAGAGCAGCCTGAGCGTAAGGTTGAGCAGCCTTGAAAGTGCACTAACTCATACAGGCAGGCCCACAGCACAGGCAAAAGTACAAGGAAGCAGAACTCCCTTTCCCGTCTATTCCTGTACTTAGCCCTTGATTGTCCATTCCTGTACTATCTATTTTTATACCTGCTGTGTACTTTTTCTTAATCTTAATTTTTTCATTGACTTTAGTTACTTCTTCCTTGGCTCACAAGAAGATTTGCCCAAGCTCTCAAAATCTGCCCTTATCTGTATCCATAATACATCACTGGAGGAAAATGGACCCGATTCTCTTCTCTCTCACTAATGAAAATCAGGAGTAACTCCACTAGTGTCAATGGAGTCTCACAACTGTAAGTGAGAGTAGAGTCAGGCCTGATAGTATTTAATTTCAAGTGTTGCTGTGAAAGACTTTACAAATGGCATGGCAGAGGCTTTTTACTGGTCCCAGTTTTATTGCATATGAGTCCTAACAGCCCTCCTGAGAGCAAAAGCTGTCTATTGCCAATCTTTTTTTGTCAATTCACCCAGTTACAACAGATGAACGTTATCTTGACATTCTGTGCATTGTTCTAGTTATTTTCAGTTGTTACTATTGTAGCCTGCTCTTAGGCATCCTGCTGAACACAGATTCAATTTCTGAAGCACCTGAAGGTAGTGTCAGCATGAAGGAAACATGGCAATGGTGTATTCAGGTAGACTAACGCTCAGGAGAATTATACTGAATTGTAAGTCAAAAATCAAGCATCCTCTAAAATGCTTGACAGTAAGTAATGCAGCTTTAAGGACTTGCCTACAGTAAAATACACACAGAAGCTAGTTACAAGGATCAAGGGAAGAACATTCTGATTACCCCTAATGCAATTCAGGCAGTAGATTTGTCATGTTGCTTTGATTTCTCATTGAAAAACACTTTTTCAGTGGTAAATTGCAGTATCTTCCCCACTGAGGATAGATTACAGGCATTGGGGGGATGATTTGTGCTTTTTTGGTCTTTTTTTTGTTTTTCTTTTCCTTAACAAGAAAAGCTATACGGTATAATAGTGTTGTTGAGTGAAGAGTTATAATGAGGAACATGTCATGGTCTCTGTATCACTGGAGTCCCAAGGTGGAGCTATGTGGGATATCCACTGGCAGAGTGAATACATGGGGGTCAGCTTCTGCCTGTACACCCTAGAGGGATCTTTAATATACCTCTGTAGGCTGGCATTGAAAGGCAGACCAGCCTTCACAGGTACTGAGCAGGCCAGTTGAGAGGCCATCAGATTGGTGCTTCTGTGTGTCAGGAAGCACCACCTGTAGCAGTCTCTGGGAAACCTAATGAGTGCAGCTGGCCTGTAGTCAGCTGCCTGCTTGGCTATGCTGTTCTAATTGGCTGGAAGGGTCAGCAGACTGGCTTTTAAGCCCAGCAGCAGTTCAGTGGTTGCAGAAAGCATTTACCCACAGCTGTAATCATTTCTGTCTCCTTGGACCTAGCCTTGCCTTTCTTTGCTGTGCCTTGCTTCACTGCAAGTAACCCTGACCTGATGCTTGGTTCCAGTTCCTGACTTCAGCTCCAGCATCCAGCTGCAGCTGCTGAACCCAGACTCTGACTCATCCCTGCTCTAACCACTAGGCCTGACCCTTACTCTAACCACTAGACATGACTGCCCATTTCCTAGTCACTGAGACTGTGGCTCCAGTGGCACTAGCACATTGCAGAAGTGCCATGGAGGGGCTGTTGCCCATAGGTTTAAGGAGTGGCTACAGGAAAGGAGGAATTGTACTGCAGACACACTGTCTGGCCCTGGTTTGACCTTCCCAGCCTACCCCCACCCCAATTCCAGTGCTTCACCCAATAAACTTTGTCTACATGGTGGGGATTTGTTTCAAATCTTTCTCACCATTTTCTGCCTAGAAAGGCCACCAGATCTTTAAACAGCATTTTTTTCTAATATCTAATTTTTGGGGCTGCTGGTGCCCAATTGAGGTCTGCATTGTAACAACCCTACTGGGTGGTTTGGGGTGGTTGCCCCAGTTAAGTAAGATTTTTAAAATAAAGACTCAATCTCCAAATTTATCCATACTGTGATGTCTGTCTCGTTATGTCTATGTCCACATGAACAAAACCCTTTAGTTGTTTAAAAGACTGGTTTAGATGACCTAGTTCCCTATTGAGGTACTACAGCTGTAAGCAGCTCCTGAGAGCTGCTTTAGACAAATGAAATGTGAAAACTTCCATTGGCTTTAGGGGTTGAAGAGCCCTAAATGTAGTAATAGTGGTTATAGTCTTTAGTAACTAAGTAAAAATAGAACGCTATTTTATTGGCATAGGGACATGATAGAGGCTAATGCATCTGACATGCTTATAGTATAGAGAGATTTTATAGATTTCTTTTCTCACTATTTTTTAATCCTTTATGATAGGTAGGAGATTTTGGGCCCATAATTTTGAATCATATAAAATTTGGAGTCTTAAAATAAGTGAAAGAGAAATACCATAGATAAAAAGTGATGTTTATTGGACAATTTTACATTATAGCTGTAGTACAGATGAACTGACAGAATGAGGCTTTCAGGATCCTGAGCAAAGATAGGCGGGACTAGTGGTAGGAGCTCAGAAGGTGGGAACAACCACCAGCATTCAGAGTCAGTATCTGGGTCAATAATCGGGCCAAGGGTCAAAGCTGGAGACAGGTCAGGTATCAAGCTGAAGGTCAATACTGAGTATGAGGGTCTGTGTGGGTGTTCTGTGGTTTGAGTGGGAGCCAGGGTCTAGTCAGAACAAATGTCAATACACGGAGCTCAGCAACAGAGAATTCAAGGTGGTCATGGCAGCTAGCAAGTGATCCACATGGTTACCTGAATGCTTCCTGAAATACCCCATGGATTTATATAGGTCAGAGAGCCAATCAGGTGCTGTGAAGCTGCTGTCTGTCAAACCCCTTGAGGCGGGACTTCCTGTGGTTTGTGCCCACAGTGGGTAGTGGGAAGGAGACTGCAAGCTTGTTACTGCACAGTGGCGGAGTGCAGGTGTTTGCTGCCTGGCAACTCTCATCCTGGATTTGAGACCCATTTATAAAGGCAAAGAAAAGAAAACTTTTAGCTTCTAATAAGTGCCATTTATTAGTATTGATAAAAATATTTAAATGAAAAGTCTTCAATTTGAAAAATGAAAAATCTTTCACAAAAAATCATCAGTGCTACAACATGTGGGTTTTTGTTTACTTTTTTGAAAAATTGTGACATTGCTAATTCTTTATTGAAAACATCAAAACATTATTGAAACTGTTATCAATTCTATTTACCAAAAACAATGCAAAATACTAATAATCATTTCAATCACATTTCAATAATGTTGATTAAAAATTGAGAAGAAAACTAAAAAAAAATAGGCTTTTTCTAGCTAGTTATTATACTTCTAAATATATTGTGTGAGGTTTTGTCCTGCACATTAGAACATTCCTCTTTGTTAATCTAGCGTACAGATCCACCTATGGTAGCAAAGATGAAAATGCTAGCATAGATTATGTACCGGTGCTTTTATCATCTTGTTGAGCCTGCGCTGTATAAATCTAGATGACATGTTGATAAAAACACTACAGGTTGCTCTGCCCTAGCTACCACCGGAGGAGTTGCACAGGGCTAAACCAATCTTGTGGGAAGTGCTGAATTCCCAATTTAGATTCAGGCTAATTTATCTGATTCTGTGATGTAAATGATCCATGCTTTATCTTAGTCTACTTAGCAGTTCTCAAACTGTGGGTTGGGACTCCAAAAGTGGGTCGCAACCCCATGGTAATGGGGTCACCAAGGCTGGCATTAGACTTGCTGGGGCCCGGGGTTGAAGCCCTTGGGCTTTGCCCCCCCCACTTGGAATGGTGGGGCTCAGGCTTTGGCTTTGGCTCTCCCTGTCCCTCCTCCCCTGGGCAGTGGGGCTCAGGCGGGCTGAGGCTTTGGTTCCCCCTTCTTGGGGTCGTTTAGTAATTTTTGTTGTCAGAAGAGGGTTGTGGTACAATGAAGTTTGAGAACTACATTTTACATCAGTTCAATCAAAAATACCAAGGCCCGGGCAGGGGAGAAAGGAGTATCTTAAGCTGTTAACTCCTGATAACTTTATCTCTAAACCCTACAAGAAATGATAAGAGCCAAATCTTAATTGTCTCCTTTAATGCCAGTTCTTGGATATGAAACCACTATTTTAGTCACATGAGGTTCTTCCTATAGCGTTGGGGACACACCACGATTAAAGATGAGCAAAATACTCACAATTATTAATTATGAATATTTATTTAAGGAAAAAGGAAAAACAAGCAAGCAGTAAACTTACTTCATTTACAATCTCTTCAGTATGTTGACTTTGAAGAGAGCTTTCAACAGAGATTGCAGTTTAAAGAGTGGGTCCACTCTTCAGTAAATTAAGACCAAAGTACACTTCTACCCTGATATAACGCTGTCCTTGGGAGCCAAAAAATCTTACCGTGGTATAGGTGAAACTGCGTTATATTGAACTTGGTTTGATTTGATCCGCCGTAGTGCGCAGCCCTGCCCCACCCCGGAGCACTGCTTTACCGCGTTATATCTGAATTCGTGTTATATCGGGTTGCGTTATACTGGGGTAGAGGTGTATACTATTCCCCAAGTCAGATTTCAGGGTGTCATGGATAACTTAAAAAGTTTATAGATGGACAAGGGTTGGATTCCTATGTGGTATATCATAGATAATCTAAACAGTTTATAAATGGTCAGAAGAAGGTAGAGAGGCAGCTGAGGCCATGATAATCCCGTCTCTATTTCTAGGACACCCACTGATCATTAGGAGATTTTCATGGCTGACTGGGTTTTTTGTTGTTTTTCCTTTCTCTCAGGTTCTCATCCTGAGCCTGAAACTATGGCAGGATGGATGGAGGGCACCTTGGGATAATGGCAGCAGTCTGGATGCACCAATAAAACCCAAATATAACTTGGGAATGTACTGTCATTCTTGTTTCTTACTATCAATTTATTATCTTTTATTGAAAAACATATTAATCCACAAGGAATATTGTTCAGGAGGCTCTGGGGCAGGAGTGGGGAGGAAAGAGGACGCGGTGCACAGCCACCACCACCCACCCCCCCCCACGAGCCTCCTGAACACCATGAAACAGCTGATTGCTGCGGCTGGGAGGTGCGCAGCCTCCCCCTCCCTCCCCACGTCTCCCACCCGCAGCAATCAGCTGTTTCATGGTGTTTAGGAGGCTGTGGGGGGAGGAGGAAGGAGCGAGGAAGCAGCACACTCGGGGGAAGGGGGTGGAGTGGGGGTGGGTCTGGGGCAGAGCTGGGGTTGAGCACCCCCTGGCATTTGGAAAGTCGGTGCCTGTGCAGGCATGCATGTGCCATCCGGAGGAGGGAGTGGTGCACTCCAGGGGGATAGCGTGGGTTCCTCATCATGTTCAGTTTCCTCAGGGAAGTGTTTGCAGCCGCTGCTGTGTGTCTATTGTGTCTCCTCCCTCCCTCCAGTGCTGCCTTGTAGAGTGTGAGGCTACGTTAACCCTTGAGGGCTCAGCCAAATGCTAGTTCATCATTTAGCAGCAAGGCATTCCCTGGAAATATCCCACCTGATATCAACATGGTTGCTTTAGGAGAAGCTCAGGGAGCTCATGAGCAGGTCCCCAGACAATCCTCTGATTAGAACTTGTTTAAAATTTATACTGTATATGTATATAATGTCTTTTGTCTGGCAAAAAAAAATCCCTGGAAACTAAGCCCCCCTATTTACATTAATTCTTACGGGGAAATTGGATTTACTTAACAGCATTTTGCTTAATGTCGCATTTTTCAAGAACTTAACTACAACATTGAGCGAGGAGTTACTGTAGTCAAGGAACCTAGCTAAAGATTTTGCCTGGGGCGCCATCCTCCTCTGCGTATGCTAAAAGGGTGACCACATTTCTAATACCTGTCCTCTTTTTGGCACTTATTTTGTGTACGTATGTGGTGTGAAAGCTTTTTCCATCACAAGGAAAGTCCATATTTTACTTACCAAAATTCCACAGAAGGAGGGGTCACTTGCATTTCCAATTATGTGCATTACAAAGTCTAGCTGCTAACAATAAAAGAGAAATAAATTTATCACTCTGTTTAAAATGCAGCTCCTCTTACTGTCATTTTTAGATGTCCAAATGAAGTGTTGCAATGGAGTGTCAGAACAGCTCTCAGGTTCTGTAGTTCAGCCTGAGCTACTTATTCAGCTGAGCTGAAAAGAAATGAGACTTTTTTTTTATTGTCCCCCATGGACTGACTGTTTTTCATCTTGGAGTCCCTCATAGATCTTCCTGAAAGGGCAGATGTAACATCATGGCAGTGTGGGGAATACTTGAAGGTCTGAAACTTATGTTGCCTCCTTTGTCTTGCAACTTGTTTTTCAGGCAACTAACTTGGATAGGAAAGCCAAGATCAGGAGCTGGTAGAAGCTAAGTTGGCTCATTCCACAACATGATAGTGAGTTTTTAGGGTGAAATATTTGTCTCACTGTGTGTATAGTTCATCCCTGTGCAGAAGGCTAAACCAAGGCTCATGCACCATTAAGTTTTGTTGACTCCTATTTTGAGGGCACAAGCAGGACATTTCAGGTATACTGGCCTTCAACTCATTGCAGCACATGTCATGTTTCAAGCATCAGATTAAATACAGGCTAGGGAAATCTGATATATGTTATAGGGACTGGATATTAAGGTGGCATGACATTTCCCATTATAAGACCCTATTTTCATTTTCTTATAACTTTGGAAAAAACATTGATTTTTCTGGGCTGATTTTTTTCCTATGTTGGGTGTCTGCCTCAGGCTGTATTTTATTGGAAAAATTCAGCCATTTCCAAGAATGAGACAAGGGGGAAAATACATCATTTTGCCCATGTTAAAAGTTTCTTAAGATCTTTTCCTTCGAAATGCTCTAGCTTCTCCTGTGGGTTGGAGTGGGAACTTGAAATTTGGCAGAAGGTTGATCTTGGTGTCAGGGATGTGCCTTTTGCTGTTCTTGTAAAAATCTGTCCAAATTTGGTCAAGTTTGCACATGATCAGTAAAGACTTCTTTAATTTTAGCAGCTAAAATATCTGAAGATTCTGTCATCACTGAGCATGCTGCTGACCATAGCATACATGTGCCATTCCCATGGAGTGACTAAGCTTGCTCCAAAGCCCAGCTCTACAGGGGCTCAGAAAGACTTTCCCTTTAATGGCTTCTCCCATCTGTTCCAAGCTGGGCTGAGACAAGACCCTGGAACTGAGAGCAGGGTCATAGGCACCGAGTTTCTAGTCTGCCAGGGGGTGCTCCCCCCAGCTCCGCCCAGTTCCCAGCCCCACTCCACCTCTTCCCCCAATGCCTCCACCACCCTACTTCTTCCCACCCCTGCCCTGCTCCTGCCCCGCCTCTTCCTGTCCAGTTCCCCTCCCTCCCAGAGCCTCCTGACGCAGCAAAACAGCTGATCTGTGGCAGGCAGGAGGCGTTGGGAGGGAGGGGAAGGTGCTGACCAGTGGGACCACAAGTGGGCAGGAGGTGCTGGGGGGAGGTGGAGGTTCTGATAGGGGGGAATGCCGGTGAGAGCTCAGCACTCACCATTTCCCCCCCCCCCCCCGTGGGTGCTCCAGCCCCGAAGCATCCACAGAGTCAGCGCCTATGAGCCTGGCTCTCCTTTCCTTTTACTGACAAACCCCACTCTCTGCCGGCACCCATGCAACATAGAGGAGGAAATTCAGAGAGCACAAAAGCCAGACAGGAGGAGGGAAGGGAGTAGATTAGAACTAGAGTCTGGTGAGACAGGAATTGGCTGGGCAAGGAGCCTGAAACTAGGAAACATGGGACAGAGGAGGCTGGGATTGAGAGCCTTTTAGACAAAGAGACCAGAACTAGGAACTAGCGGAGAAGGGAGAGGGAGATTGGTTTCCCTTCCCACCTTATCTGACAAAGAGCTGGGGTCGGGGGTAGGATGTAAACTAGCTGGACAAAGAGATTGTGACAAGAAGCGAGGTAGGTGGTGAGGGGAGATTGAGATTGATCAGGAGCAGAGATGGGAAGAGAGGAGAGACTGATCAGAGAAGGAGCCAGGAGTGGGGGATCTGGGACTGGCAGGGCAAGGAGCCTGGGGACGAGGTATTGGGGCAGGATAGGGGAGATGAGACTGGCTGGACAAGGGAACTGATATTGGGCAGGGGAAGGGCCTGGAAGTTGAGAGGGAGATTAGGGCTCAGCTGGCAAGCCTGAAGATGGAGACTGGGATTAGAAGCTTGACGAGTAGAAACTGGGACTGGAGATAAGGAGAGCAGAACTGGTGCAAGCAGTAGAGAAAATAGTATGTGATCATATCATTAAAGCCTGTATCATGATGCAAACACACAAATGGAATAAACTAAGGTTGTACATGCAACCTAAATTCTGGCATTTCCTAAATTTTGAGTTCTCGAATTTGCAATCTTAATAGTGTTCTTTTCACTTGTGTATGACACACAAAAAAACCCTATATTTATATACAGGAAGTCAATAGTCACCAAATGAAATGAATAGGCAGCAGGTTTAAAACAAATAAAAGGAAGTATTTCTTCACACAACACAGTCAACCTATGGAACTCTTTCCCAGAGGATGTTGTGAAGGCCAAGACTATAACAGGGTTCAAAAAAGAGCTAGATAAATTCATGGAGGATAGGTCCATCAGTGGCTATTAGCCACGATGGCAGGGATGGTGTCTCTAGCCTCTGTTTGCCAGAAGCTGGGAATGGGCAACAGGGGATGGATCACTTGACGATTACCTGTTCTGCTCATTCCCTCTATAGCACCTGGGATTGGCCACAATTGGAAGAAAGGATACTGGGCTAATTGGACCTTTAGTGTGACCCAGTATGGCCATTCTTATGTTCTCATGTAGATTGAAATCAGCTGAGAACCTGAGCTAGTCATGAATACACTTTCTGATGACTAACCATATTAAAATGCAGTAGAACCGAAATACTTTTTCTATTTTTGGTTCCTATCAGCTTTGCACTTTATATTTTTTTACAATCCAAAAGGGCATCTGTATACTGAGAATAAGGGAAATTTCACAAAAACTCATATCAGAAGCATCTTGTTACAATCAGTGTCTAGAGAAAATGGCTGCATTTTCTTTCTGTGATACAGAAAAGGCTCTAGATTCATGCTGAAAGGGTTTCTAAGCACCTTGCGAAGAGGACTGTTACATATACTGTATTGATCTTACAAACTGTGGGGATGTATAAACAATAATTCGGGGTTACTTTTTGTGCCAACATGATTCTCTCATACTTGCAACAAATCTATTCTGCCTTCTGCTGATCCTTGCATTTCTCCCTTGCTTTCTAAATGAAAACCTTTCCCTCAGTGACCAAAATGACCACTTTGTATATTGCATGAGTGATGTTTTTAATTTCTCTGTTACTTCAGACATGTATTGGAAAATAAATGGCTAGAACTGTATACGTATGAAAACATAAATAAGTGTGTAGGCTCCACTAAGAGCATCCAAAGTGAAGTAATACTTAATAAATTAGGTGGATCCTTGTGACCTTGGCAGTGACTACTGAACCATGTGAGCTAACATATGAGAAATGATGTTAACACACATATATTTCCAGCTCATCCAGAAAGCAAAAGCTGATCGTTTTAAAAGCTACTTGTCTTACCCTTTCCTCTTGCACTTTTGAACAGAAATGTGCAGTAAAAATCATAGTAAGACCCATACTTTTGTTACTCTCTCTCCGAGCCGGCAAAAACGGAAAGGCCATTCCTTTATTTAATTTGTATAATTATTGCTGAAAACATTTAATTATGTTGGCAGCGCTTCAACAACTCTAGCAGAATAGGGTTTCACTCTAACACCTGGAGCATGATTTGGAGTGTCTAGAGTTAATTGGAATGCAAAGAGGATTAAATAACTGCCCTCCACCTGTTTCCTTGACTACAGTCATGAAGGGCCAAATTATGCACTTTGATACACATACACAACTCCCACTGAAATTGAATCAAATTATTCCCTCAGTAAAATCTGTAATAAATGCTTTCATTTATACTGCTATAATCTCACTGGTTGCCTTGATATAACTGAGGCAGACTTTGCCCCATAATTCTGACTCTTTATTTAAAGATATCGAGCAGAATTCTGCATTTATTTATATTCATGCAGCACTTTCTGGTTGCATTTTTGAAGGCAGATTTTGAATCTGATTATTGCAAATGCAGCTGCCATGCTTCCTCAAATTGGTATCTTTCAGAATCTAAGATACTCTTAAGAGCACTGAGGTGTTAAGCAAAGAAATTAGGTGAATTAACAGATCGCATACATTTTATATGAGTGGATATTATTGCTTGATATGTCTGTAAACCCTACATCTGTTGAACTGTAATCTACCACGAGTAACCAGATGATCTCTTTTTACTAATAGAGAATGTCAGTCAATTTTCACAGAACTTCCTTTTTTAAGGGGAAAAAAAGGGTCAGTGATCCACCTTGTTTCAGTGTATCCAGGTACATGTGTAATTTAGTGGAGCTGTCAAAATGCATTACTGGGAGACTGTACCTTGTTTCTTCATTTTCTAGACCTGCACCAAAGGTGCAAAGACTAATGCTGTCACAACACAAAGATAGGAAATTGGTAGAGCTGTTTGTAAACTTAATCACCAGAAGGCAGCATAGCTGACTACATAATAGCACTGACTTTAAAATGTTTCTTTAACGCTCTCGTCTGTTGGGTGACAGAATGTTAACTGCACACAGATTAAATATCACTTTGAAATGCTTGCTTGAGCACATGAAATGCCACTAATGTATAAATGTGTTACTGAACAATAAAGATTTCCATAGGGTCTGTGGTATCAAAGATTTAAATTGTAATCATGCTTTTTTCCCTATCTTATGCCTCTTCAGATTTTAGGTTCTTTATATTTTTTCTTCTCTCTACCATTTCCACATTTATGTAGTTGCCTCACCATTACACAGGAAAAATAAGACCAAGCCATATGTTTAGTGATAATGATGCAAAAGTCTGCTTTCTGCAATTTTGAAGACTTGCCTACACAAAGTCAAAAAATACTTGGATTTCTTCCATGATTTTCATAATCTTTATCTGACTCGGGCTGTTGTTAGATCCATATTTCTGCCTTCTCCTTAGACTTTAATTTGGGTTTTAATATACATTTATTGTATATGGATCTACACTAAAAGTTTTTCTTTAAACCAGCAGCGTACTGTAACTTACTTATAGGCTTCCACCAGGACACTCAGTAATTTTTCATTGGGCATAACATAAAACAGGATATGAGTAGGGAATTGCAGTATCAGAAGCTCACCAATATTTGTCATTTAGAAAGTACAATCTATCTCTACACTGATTGGGTTTAGATATGATCCATGTTCTGTTGTACTGTATCGGTGATTTAAACATCATCTTACATCATGTAGCTGGGATGGCATGTAGAATATTGATAGCTAGGGAAAAGTTTTCAACAGCTGAGGATTTTGCAATGGAAATGAGCCATGATCTGATGCACCTTCCAGCAATGTCACAGAAAAATTATGAAAGCGAGTTGTGAATTTCAGTCATCACCTATACAAACACTTAGCATGGGTAGACAGCAAAGGGCAAAAGACTTTCTGAATTATATCCACACGGTTCGTAATAAGGCTGCACATCTATGCAGTCTTGTGAACAATTTATTCCACATTAGATCAGTGGTATCTTCTATTCGTTCTACTGGAGCAAGATCTATCTGCTTCAGATACAAAGTTACAAACAGCCATCTATCCAGATAAATTCACCTATTCTGAGTAAAACCATATTGGGTTTTTGTTTGTTTGTTTTTGGTAGGTTTTCAATCATTTACAGTCTGTGATGAACACACTGATCTGGTATCCTCTAGCATCCTGGCTTTAGCATGGAAGAATCAACAGAAGTTGATTGCAGATTCCCAAATGCAGTGGCCCACAAATGTAAAAGTCCCCATGGGATGGATTGGCAGATGGCTCTTCCCCATTCCCCCCTTGCACCATGCCTTGACATCTGATTTTTCTGTCCATTTTAATGCTTTTGTCTCTCTTTACTTTTTGTTTTTTTGTTTCTTTTCTAATTGTATTTTTTCTCTGATGTGTTTTTTTTATTGACTCCGCAGCTTTGGTAGCTCCAGGCCCTGGCCTCAGAAGGCTGCATGCCACTCGAGACTGAGCTGAGTGCTTAGGAGGGAAACTTGGACTGGCAGGCTGCTCCCAGAGTCTGCAGCCCTAGGCTACATTTGTGGCTTCTGCAGCCAACTACATTTGTGGCCACAACAGGAGCCTATGGAGAAGGCTTCTTCCAAGGACCAACAGCACTGTCATCTTCAAACTCAGCAGTAGATTTGCAGTGAGTGGCAAGGACTGGTTTGGATTATGTGGCTTTTTCCATCTACCCAAATCCTCTCCTCTGCCTTGCATACCTTCCTGAACTGGTTTTGTGCCTCTAGGTTAGTAAACATTGGTCTAATGCAAAAGTTCTTCCAAAGTCTAGACCAGTGGTTCTCAACCAGGGGTACAAGTACCCCTGGGGGTACTCAGAGATCTTCCAGGGGTACATCAACTCATCTAGATATTTGCCTAGTTTTATAACAGGCTACATAAAAAGCAAACTAGCAAAGTCAATACGAACTAAAATTTCATACCGACAATGACCTTTTTATACTGCTCTATATACTATACACTGAAATGTAAGTACAATATTTATATTCCAGTTGTGTTATTTTATAATTATCTAGTAAAAATGAGAAAGCAAGCAATTTTTCAGTAATACGATTCTGTGACACTTTTTTGTATTTTTATGTCTGATTGTGTAAGCAAGTAGTTTTTAAGTGATGTGTAACTTGGGGGAAGCAAGACAAATCAGACCCCTGAAAAGGGTACAGTAGTCTGGAAAGGTTGAGAACCAGTGGTCTAGACTACTGCAGAACAACTCTGGGGAGACAAATGAGCTCTTTGATTTGTATCTATGTCTGTGACTTAATGCTTTGTACAGTGAACGCAGCAACACATTTTCCAGGCTCCATCCATTTGCCTGAGCAATACAAAGTCCTTTTTTTCTCTCTCCCATCCATCTCCCCATAAAATATACCCTACCTGAAACAGAAGTCTTGGCTGAGGGGGTAGACTCCCATCAGCCTAACTAATTGTCAGTAAAGCAGTCCAGGGGGTACTCGATAGATGTCTGTGCTATGACAGCATGTGATGACACTGTGGGCTAGATACACAAGGGGATTTAGGGCTTGTCTGTACTGGAAATGCTACATCACTTCAGTATAGACGCTACCTTCACTGATTGGGTGGGGTTCTCCCAGAAAGGTAGATAATCTGCCTCCTTGAGAGGCGGTAGCTAGATCAATGGACAAATTCTTCTATTAACCTAGCACTGTCTACATTGGGGATTAGGTCAGTTTAACTATGCTATGGATTTTTCACACCTCTGAGTGAAGTAGTTAAATTAAGTAGTTAACACTTAGGCGGCCTACCATCTAGTGCAATCCACAGCCCCGAGTTAGATACCCAGGCTTCATGTACAATGCATGGGAAGAGTTAGGCACCTAAAAATGGGATTTACAGAAGCCAGCACACAGAGAGGGAGCCACCTAAATTCACCAACAGAAAATACAAAGGGGAGGAGTGTGGGGCCTAAGCCTTGCCCCTCAAAGAGAGTTAGGCACCTACCTCTGAGCTGGAGGGAAGTGCCTCCCTCCATTCAGGATTCTCAGCCATGAGCACTCTGCTGGAACTAAGGGCATAAGCCAGGTCATCCCTTTCTCACCAAAAACAGGAACGCGGTGGGGTTCCCTCCACTTATATTCTTTAGCCCAGTGTGGGAGCACTCACCCATTATCAGGGAGACATGGGTTCAAATCAGTGCTCTACCTGATTCAGAGCAGGGAGTTGAAGTCAGGTTTCCCTCCACCCAGGTGAGTGTCCTAGCTAGAGGAAGAACAGGAGTACTTGTGGCACCTTAGAGACTAACAAATTTATTAGAGCATAAGCTTTCGTGGACTACAGCCCACTTCTTCCACGAAAGCTTATGCTCTAATAAATTTGTTAGTCTCTAAGGTGCCACAAGTACTCCTGTTCTTCTTTTTGCGGATACAGACTAACACGGCTGTTACTCTGAATCCTAGCTAGAGGGTACTCTGGAATGGGGCAGGGATGTCCATCTCTCCTGTTGAAGCTGTAAAACTTTATATAAAATTATTTAAAAAATCATTGGGCCAGAGAGAGCGAGAATGACTCTACAGCCTGATGGTCAGGGCACTCCCCTGGGAGACCCTGTTCCAATACTGTTTTAATTTTTTTAATATTAATATTTAAATATTTCACAAAAAGTTGGACAGTTCCAACAGGAGAGATTAGAAGAGATCTACCCAGAACAGTGGCTAGGGCACTTATATGGGTGGTAGGAGACTTGGGTTCAAATCCCTGCTCCACAGCAGGCAAAGCATGGATTTGAATCTGTGCCTCCTACATCTGCTAACTGCTTGCGCATGGACAGTGGTAGCACCACTGCTCTCTCCTCTGTCTTTTGTTCAGGTCCTGATCCAGTACCTGGCCACTGAGCCCCCCTACAGGATTGGGCCTGCGGGTGAGCTTGTTGGGGTATGCCTAGTTGGAGGATACTTCAAGGGCTTAGGCACCAAGCTGCTCAGTGGCAGCAAGACTTAGGAACCTTTGTGCATGCCCACCAGCAGAAATTTAAGTGCATATGGGATTTTATTGGCTGAGATTTAGGTGCATAGAGAATTTAGGTGTCTACAGCATAAGAGAGCAGCTGAGCAGTAGTTCTGAGGATCTGAATTTTGGATTTAGACGTCTACATTGCCAGTTTAGGTGCCTAACTCCCTTTGTGAATCTAGCCCTTAGTCACTATGATGCAGCACCATGGCTGCAACATGAAGCAAACATCTGCCTGCAATTTTAAGGAAGTGCACACTAATAATTTGTTGCTGATTCTGTTCTCAGTTTTGTTTTTTCATGAGGTGCACATCTAGCTCTCTGAGGCTAAGTGCCACAGGTCTAAAGTGGACAGACAAAATTCTCCTAGCATTATTTGGACTGGGTGAAGCACATAGGGTGAAGATTTCTTTTAGCAAATGGAGCAGGGATTGTGTTGAAATAATATGTGTGTGTGGATTAAACACCATCATCTCTCTGACACAACAAAGCAATTTAAATATACAAGAGAGACACTGAATTTCCATTGACTTTCCTTAGAAATAGAAATGAAATTATAAATCTGTCCACCAGGTAACAGTGTTTATAAATAATAAGAAAAGAGGGAAATATTTTTTGCAGATGATGTTGAAAAATGTGTTTTTAAAGCCATCTTTCATACAGAATTATTTATTGTAGAAATGAAAAAAATCCTATTATGGAGCAAATCCCGCAATTTGAAAGGCAATTAACATCTCTATGTTGGGGACTATTGATTCCCTGTAAGAACATGATCCAGAATCAATGATGACCTCTTTATGCTGACTTCCAATACATAATTCTTTGGTGCCTAAAAGGAATCCATTTAAATGACACAAAAAAATTGTCTTTTACCGAGTAAGGTAAACACGGCTAATTTTCAAGACCATGTTGGACATTTAGAATAAAAAGTACATAAGATAAACAAGTACCACCAGACTTTATATGCCACTTTTAGTTCACACTATATATCCAGAATTTCAATCAAATGAAGGACCTGATTCTGCCATCCACGTGAATAGCCTTTCCCACTTGAGTGTAGCTCTTTTCATGTCAGTGAGTCCTCCAAATGGACAAAAGTATCTACCCAAGTTGCCAGTTCATGAGCCAGGATTGAGGTCTTAGATAGACAGTACTCATGGTAAAGACACAGACCACAGTTCAGAAACTGGATTTCACTGTTAAATTATTTTTTAAAAAGTTTGTCACCCAGACTTAGATTCTTCACGTCCATGTATTCACTGAGTGGAATTCACTGTCAGGGATGGCCATGGGACCAAACACAACAACTGGATGTAGAAAGGAGCTGTTTAACTTTATGACCAATAATAGCATTAGTAGTTATACATGTCAAAGTGAAGTTTGAAAACCTCCATGATACTGTTCAAAGATGTGTAAGAAAATGCTAAAATATTTTTAATTTTGAAAGGATAGTGTAACTTTTTAAATATTATTCTTATTTTCATGGTGAATGCTTGAAAATAAAATTTATTTCAGCTGTCTTTTATTTAGCATACTTTCTCACATGCTCCAAATGGAGTTTACATTAACATGGCTTTTGTTAAGTCTTTTTTGGTGTATCATCTTCAATGATATTGGGACAACTTTCAACTTGTCTACATGGAGACACTCAGGAAAGGTAATCTGAATTAACTAAAGTGTCAATTAAAAGTGGATTAGTTAAACTACATTAAATCCCTGCGCTGACACTCTCATTAAGAACTAAAATGGCCTTAAATTAAGTGAATTAAATTAAACCAAATTAAGGCCACTTTAATTCTGAATGAGAGTATCCATACAGGAATAATGCAGTTTAAATAATCCACTTTTAATTCACACCTTTGGTTAATTTGGATTAATTTTCCTGAGTGTCCCTGTGTAGACAAGCCCTTTGTCTAATGTTTGTTAGATAAATCTTGTTACTCACTAAGGTGAGGTAATTGTAATGGTTTAGAAATTATCATTTTCTTTATCATTCTATTAATAGTTCCATTCAGAGGTTTTTATTATTGTAAGAGCTACTCTCTGAGATCTAATTCATTCATATTGTAACAACAGTCAAAATTTACAGTGCCACCTATTAGAGAAAAAGTAGAGCTGATCATAATCTCTGTCAAATGAAACATATAGTGTTCACTCTTTATAAAATTGTGATGTATTTTGGCCTTTGTCTGATTTACTGCTTTTACTAGTGACTGCAAAGTCTCCATATTCATTCAACAAACCAGTAGCCAGATGAATTGAAAGAAAATAGTTAATCAGGCTTCTCTAGCACTAACCACTACAACATGGGAGAGACAAAATACTCTTTAACAAGCATTTCAGTATGAGAAAATATTCTCAAGGCAAATATTTTGGCGACAACCGTACAATAAGAGGGCAGGTCCTTGCATCCATATTGAGACCCATTGACTTCTTTGTGACTCCACGCTGTCAACAATAACACTTAGATTCATAGCTTATAAGGCCAGAAGGGACTATTGTGATCATCTGGTTTGATCTCCTGTATAATATAGGCTGTAGGACAAGGTTCAGCATTCTTAGGCCCACGGCCCGCCAGGGTAAGCACTCTGGCGGGCAGGATCGGTTTGTTTACTTGCCGCATCCGCAGGTTCAGCTGATCACAGCTCCCACTGGCCACGGTTCACTTTCCCAGGCCAATGGGAGCTGTGGGAAGCAGCGCGGGCCGAGGGATATGCTGGCCGCTGCTTCCTGCGGACGCGGCAGGTAAACAAACCAGCCCAGGCTGCCAGGGTGCTTACCCTGGTGGGCCGCGTGCCAAAGGTTGTTGTTTTCCCTGCGCTAGGATTTACCTGAATTAATTCCTATTTGTACTAGACAAATCTTTTAGAAAGACATCTAATACTGATTTTTAAATTTCCAGTTATGGAGAATCCATCACAGCTCTTGATAGGCTGCTCCAGTGGTTAAGTACCCTCATGGTTAAACGTTCTGCCTTATTTCTAGTCTACATTTGTCTAACTTCAATCTCCAGCCTTTGGATCTTGTTCTGCCTTTGTCTGCTATATGGAAGAAGGCTCTATTATCAAATTACTCTTCAGTACTAATAGACTGTAGTCAAGTCACCCCTTAACTTTCTCTTTGATAAGCTAAATAGCTTGAGCTCCTTGAATCTATCACTATTAGACATGTTTTCCAATCATTTAATCATTCTCATGGCTCTTCTCTGAATTCGCTCCAGTTTATCAACATCCTTCATGAATTGTTGACACCAGAAATTTACACAGTATTCCCATAGTGATCACACTAGTGACATATATAGAGGTAAAATAACTTCTCTATTCATATTTGATATTCCCCTGTTTATATATCCAAGGACTGTATTAGCCCTTTTGGCCACAGCATTGCATTAAGCGCTCAAGTTTAGCTGATTATCCACCATGAACCAAAGTCTTTTTCACAATCACTGTTTCCCAGAATGGCATCCCACATCCCATAAGTATGGTCTGTATTCATTGTTCCTTGAGGTAAAGCTTTACATTTGTTTACATTGAACCACATATTGTTTGTTTGTGCCCAGCTTACAAAAGTGATCCAGATCTCTGTCTTTCAGTGACCTAACCTGTTCATGATTTATCAATCTCCCAATCTTTGTGTCCTTTGCAGACTTTCAGTGATGAGTTTGTTTTCTTCCTGGTCACTTATAAATATGTCAAACAGCTTAGGGCCAAGAACAAATCTGTGCAGGACCTCACCAGAAACACACCCATTGTGTAATAATGATGATGATTCCCCATTTACAATTACATTTTGAAACCTAGCAGTTAGTCAGTTTTTAATCCATTTAATGTGTGCCATGATGAATTTGTATTGCTCTAATTTCTAATCAAAATATCATGATGTACTGAGTCAAATGCCTTACTGAAGTCCAACTATATTATAGCAACTTTATTACCTTTATCAACCACGTTCGTAATCTCAAAAATATAAAAAATAAAAAGATATCAAGTTATTTTGACAACATCTATTTTCCATAAACTCATGTTAATTGACATTAATGATAGTACCCTTCTTCAATTCTTTATTAATTAAGTCCCACATTAGCTGCTCCATTATTTGTCCCAGGAATGATGTCAGACAGGCAGACCTATAATTACCCAGGTTATCCCAATTACCCATGTAAAATATTGGCATCAACATTAACAGTCCAGAAAGCTTCCCAGCCCACTTTTTAAATTCTCTTGGATGCAAGTTGCCTCAGAGCCACTCCCACACACATGCACATTGGGCACAAAGACTTTTGACAGGTGGATCTAACAACATTTTCAGAACAAATTCCATGCATGTCTATAACTGTAAAAAGAAGAAGATGACCATTACATTTAAGTGCTGGAGAGAGCCTCAAGCCTGCAAGCCTCCTGACCCCACGTCTAAAAGTGGAAGAAACATGAACAACTGTGTGAAGGAAGTCACCCAGTCAGACAGACCAGCTGGAATGTGTTAGCTGTCAGTCAGCGGAGATATAATTCTGCAAGTGCATCTTAAGGGGAAAGTTAGAACTTGGGATAGGAAGCCCTATAAAGAAATAGACATGCCAGGTATGGGCTAATCCAGGTTGTAGTATTTTGAACTGCTGTCTTTCAAGACTTTGTTCCTTTTAGTTAAGTCTTTCATGAGGCTGCATACAGGCAACCACTAAAAAAGCAGTGAGATGCTATGCCCTTGTACAGACTCTGATTTTTCTGATCAGATCCACCCAAGCTTGCATTAGACACAAGCAATCACTGGGTCCTTAGCCTGCTCTAAAACACTCATGCTAGCAGAATTACTCCCACTTCTGGATACCTGTCAATACCAGACCCTCCTTTGACCTCAACAGATCAGAAAGGGGAAAAGTTCTTTCCCTGAATGGCCGCTCTAGGAATACAAAGAAGTTTGGAGAACAAATTCTCATTTAGATACATAATAGTTACAAACTGACTTCCAATAATCTGAGAATTGGAATGTCTTGTAAAATGCATAAAAGAATAAAACTTTGGATACAAAATTTCACTTGCACCTTTGCTATCTTGAATGTACCCAAAGAAGCATGATAGACCAATAACTAGTGGCATTTTTCTATAGCATGTTTAAAGTATTTCTGATTGTCACTTATGTTCAACTCTTTATTTAAGACATCCTTTGGATAAAATTGGTACTTTAAAATTAGTTGACATAAATCAAGTAGTATGGTAAAAACATAAGTTTTGAAAGCAATACAAGTTAAACAATCTTATGGGTTCTATTTTCAGTTGCCTTATGAACCTCTTAATGCAAGTGAAAAGGGGTTGTGTACAGGACAAAAATGGCATCTGGAGACTATTCTTGATATAAGCATTTTCCCATTGTTTTATTTATCTGAATCTTAAATTCAGATGAGTGTCGGAGATGAAGACACTAAACCCCCAAGGAATAGTAATGTATTTTGGAGTTTTCTGGGCACTAGGGGTGTGGGGAATAGTAAATTAAAATATTTTTCTAAACCTTAACCAAGTTTAATCATCAGGAAATCCATTAGGGCTACAAACAAGTCACTTATTCTAAGTCTACTGTTACTACATTGTTGGTGGACAAAAACATAATTCAACTTAAATTGAAGGATACATGCAGCTTTTTGTGCATTAATGACTTGGGCAAAGACATTTGTGGATGTCTTAGCTGTCCTAAAAAATCGTTTACTGAATGTTCTCCAAACTTTGGGACAAGATTGTTGAGCATGTCACCAGACCAGATACGGATCAAAACTAAGTCCTGCTGTTATTGGTTTAATCTTTCCAAGCCTCTAGCTGGGAGTTAAGATTTAAATTTGCACTCTCTGATTTTTGTTCCCACCCCCTTTTTCTTTTGTTTCCTTCCATAATCCTTAATGAGAATGATTCATTCATGCTTTTGTATTGGAGTAATCCATATGATTTTGAGGCTTCATTGTTCCCGTTATGTAATAAGCTCTACATGGAATTTGCAGGTTTCAAAGTATAGCATTTTGCTATTAGAATTCCTTGCATGGTTTCTAATGCTTTGATTTACATAATGTGCCTTTTGTATAAACTATTGTATTGATCTTTGGAAAATTAATTTTAAAAGTTTTAAAGGGAAAAGACTTAGCAGGTCTTGTCCTATGTGTTACAAAAGCAGTGTACTTCCATATATCATTGAGGGCTTTTTCCAGTTTTGTTTTAACAACTCCATTGATGTGGCTTCTACCATTTCTCTTGAGAGACTGTTTCTGACTCTGAGATCTCATTTTTTCCTTACTGATATTCAACCTGTATTTTCATTTGCTCAGTGTAATAAGATTGATAATTAATCTTACTCCATGTCACTCTTCTCCATCATTGGTGTTTACAGCCTTCAAATATTTATATCTAGGCATTTATGAGGCACCCATCACCTTGCATCTTGTAGACATACTGTTTCACATGTTGACATCTATCATAATCAGTATCAATACAGTGGTATGCTGACATCCATGGAAACAAAGAAACTTCCACAAAGCACATCCCTAACAGCAGAGGCTCTGTTGGAGCTGCTCTTTGGGTTCAGGAAAAAGTTTGCTTTATCTCTAATTGAATTTTCTTGAAGGTTGTGTTGGAGAAGTTCTCATTGTTAGCAGTGCTCAGTGGTTTGATTTTTCTTAGTTTAGTTTTCTTTATTGTGCTCCCTAAATATAAGATTCAGTCAGATTCTGTTTTACACTGATCAGTATGGTCATTAGAAAATGGCTAGATCCACAGATGAGACATAGACTCAGCACTGCAGCACCTAATGTTTACGTACACTGCCATATAATGGATTCCACTGTCCTGAGTTAGGTGCCCAGGTTCCTATACAATGCATGGCGAGAGCTGCCCAAGAATGGGATAAACAAAAGTCAGCAAGCTGAGCAGGGAACTGTCTAAGCTAGCCAATAAGAAATGCTGAGGATGTGGCCTAAAACCTGCCCCTCAAAGGAATTTAGACCCCTAAATCCAGGCTAGAGGGAGATGTCCATCTCTGCTTGAGATTCACAACCATGAATCCTCTTCTGGAGTTAGGTGCCTGTGCCCTTTCTCATAAAAACTGAGGTGAAGGTACCCTCCTTCTTATAACGTATAGCTGAGTGGTTAGAGCACTCACCCAAGGTGTGGGACGCCTGGGTGCAAATCCCCGTTCTGGGTGATGTTGAGGAGGGGTTTGAATACATCTCCTACTGCAGTGCTTCTCAAAGTCGGGCCGCCACTTGTTCAGGGAAAGCTCCTGGCAGTCTGGGCCAGTTTGTTTCCCTGCCACGTCTGCAGATTTGGCAGATCCCGGCTCCCACTGGCTGCAGTTCACCGCTCCAGGCCGATGGGGGCTGCGGGAAGGGAGGCCAACACATCCCTCGGCCCGCGCTGCTTCCCGCAGCCCCCATTGGCCTGGTGAACCGGCTTTGAGAAGCACTGTCCTTCTGCAGAGAAGACTTCCCTAAGCACTGAGCTAAGGGATAGCCTGAGGTAGGGCCCTCTCACTCTCTCCTGTTGAAACCATTCCACTTCATACTAATATTTAAATGTTCATTACAACATGGACACTTGCCCTTCCAGTTAAACACCCTAACCGCCGGCCTATAGAGTCATTCTTGCTTTTTCTCTAGACTAGTGACTACTGAGAAGGAATTTAGGTGGGTTAGGCAGCAACTGAGCAGGTGTTTTGAAGTTCTACTTTTTGGATTTAGGCACCTTAAGTGGAAGTTAGGTGCCTATATCTTTTTATGAATCTAGCCTTAAGTGTATAGAGATCCAATCTTTACGAAAGGGTTTGACATTTATAATTATCTGCTTCCCTTCTAGTTTCAAGAACACTTTCCCACAACAGGAATAGACCAATCAAAATCATGTAACAACTTTCCAGCTATCAGACCAATAGCTTTTGGATCAAGTCAGAAGGCTACAGCATTATACACTGAGCTATCCATATGGACTCCTGGCCTTGTGTGGATCCCCACTTACTTCACTTGGGCTCCATTCAGGCTTAAGAGTCCATCTACATGGATCAGCTTGCAGGACTGGGAGCAGACCCTCAATGGGTGTAAACTGGGATAGTTCTATTGACTTCAGTACAACTACACCCATTGAAACCAACAAGAAACTGACCCATGTTATCTGAGGTCTTCATCACACAAAGACTTATGCACATGCTTAACTTTAACTTCTAATGGCTTTATACAAAGCCAATGAGTTATTCCACAATGGGACAACGCACATGCCTAAAGTGAAACACGTGTTTTTTGCAGGATCAGGGCTTTTGTTCATAATTTAAGTTAAAGCAAGGAATTTTCATTTCTGCAAACTGTTTATTGGATACAAAGAAAGCCTTTAAAGGATATTTCCTGCCTTTTTAAGTTTTACTCTTCTCTGAAATGTACCTTATAATTGACTGGAATAGTCAATATAAACATTGACAAACTGATGTGCAATTAACCTCCCAGGTGCAAATCCCTTGCAGTGTCTTAGTGTGATCTTCAAATTCCAAAGAAATTGTTCAAAGTGAGAAAATACATTTAAAGTTGAAGAAATGACTTCTTGGATTAGGTACAAGGTTGAAAGAAAATAGTCACAAAAAGTTTAGAAGTTTTAATAATACACTATTAATATTTTAATGATTTTTTTATAAATAGATGAATCTATCATTTATTAATAATTAACAAATCACGTTCTCTCTGCATAGAACAATACAGTGGCCAACATCCTTTAGTCAGCTGAAGACAATGTTTCAACATTAAGGTGATTGATCCATGGTCTTCTTTTAAGACTTTACCACATTATTTCCTGAAATTAACTTGTATTTATTGCACAAGCTAGGAATCCTCAAGAGCACAACACTTCAGCCGATGAAGAATTTGCCAGCAATACTGGCTGTAGATCTCAATGTCCTACAGAAAGTATGGTAGTTTATTAAAGATTGCTTGAAAAATATGCGTCTGCAAATAGAAAATTTAATAAAAGCCCTTTTATACTTCTATACTAGCTTCTCTCTGAAATTAGTTTTGTGATTTTTACTTGAAAGAAACTGTAACAAAAAAAATTGAATAATACCCATAAGAGAGAATTTTTAATTATTCTTTTTAACCTAACCATCTAGTAGAACCATCTCTCTCTGTGCAGACATTTCTGGGCATTGCAAAACATGACCTTTTCTGTTCTAATTATACCTACAAAGCTGGTAGCTAAATTTAACTCTTTAACTTGGTGCATTTTTATTAATATGAATATTAAAACCCCTTTTAGAGTTTCAAATATTTTTTTCTAAAACCTTTGCTAAAAGAATATTTTAGTCCTTCATGCCTTTGACACACGTCTTCAACAACATCCCATGTCTCTGATCTGCTCCCTTTCAGAGAGCAACAGGACACACGGCCTCAGGGTTTGATATCCCCCAGACTGTATTTTTCATCAGTTGGCACAATTTCCATAATCCCCAGAACCCATCAGAAATATGTAAATAAAGATTTTTTTTAAGGAGTTCTGTCCCTGTTTGATTTCTATCACAGTATTTCTGGATTCCTGGTAGAAAACATTGCTTCTTATTGGAACCTACTTAGTTATTGTAGGGAAGTTTGTTTCTATACTGAATAATTTCTAAGTTTAAAAATGATGAAACCTGTATACACCACCATCCTATCATGTATTCTGTATATATAGGTGGAGCTGGTAGTTCTGCCTATAATTTAGGTTGCCCACCACTTCTAAATTATAGGGCCCTATTTTCAGTTGCTTATACTTTTGCCAAACTATTCAGGCTGAAATTTTCCATGTTGCATATATTCCTTAAGCTGAATTTGTCTGAAAACTTTCAGTTTAAATGGTTCAGCTGTTTCTGAGAACAAGATTAGGGAAAAATATGTTGTTGTTTGTTTGTTTTGTTTTAAAAAGTCAGCTTGTTTGGAAGCTCTAGCACTTCTATGCTTTGGAGCAGGGACTTAAAATTTGGCAGGTGGGTTACCCTGATGTTAGGGAGATGCTTTTTGCCATACATGTGAAAATTGACCCAAATTTGGCCAAATTATAAGCCTCTGAAAAATCCCAATCTTCACATGCCCAATAGAGGCTTGCTAAAGTTTGGCAGCTAAATTCTCTGAAGATTTAATCTGTACTGGGCATTCTCCAGCCCAGGGATGCATGGGCTGAAGAGGACTTTTCCAACAATTGGTCCTCCATGCTGTTGTGGCACCAGGCATCAAAACTGAGGGCAAGGAGACTTTTTCCTGAGCTCTCAATGCCTGCTCTGCTGATGTCCAGGCAGCATGGAGGATGGGGAGGATGCAGCCTGGACATCAGCAGTCAAATTCAGTGAGTAATATGAACAGATGGGGAGAAGAGATTGTAGAAGTCAGGGGAGGAGGAGGACAGGAGGTTGTGTGGGCATAGGTGGTAGGTGGCTAAGGCTAGAGGGGGGCTAAATCCTTCCTTCAGATCTATCTCTGTCTTGTCATTTTCTGAGCCAGTGTGCCACCCACATGCATGCCCAGCTCAGTAGGTGAATGGCAACATCTGGCAGTGCCAGGGCAGGAAGGGTACAGGATGAGGTGTCATGGGGGGAGGGCCCTGCCTGTGCATGGCCACATGCATCAAATAATGCAGTGGCAGGCTCCTCTAAACCTGCGAAAGGCGAGAGCCAATGGGCGGAACAGAGAGCTGGGCCCAGCCCAGAATGATAGGAGCCAAGGCTGCAGAGCAGGCCCAGCGTCCCATAGAATGTTTTTCACCAGCCAGCTATGGGTGTGGATAGGATTTGGGGAGGAATGGGGATATATCACTGCAGAGGGGCAGGAGTTAGGGGATTAGATAACAACAGAAAGGAAGGATCAGAGGGGTAGCCGTGTTAGTCTGAATCTGTAAAAAGCAACAGAGGGTCCTGTGGCACCTTTAAGACTAACAGAAGTATTGGGAGCATAAGGTTTCGTGGGTAAGAATCTCACTTCTTCAGATGCAAGACAGAAAGGAAGAGACCACAGGAGCTAATGGTGGGGAACTGGACAGAAGCAGAGGAGAAGAGGCTGCAGGATGGGGTCACAGAGGAAAAGGGTCTATAAACACCAGAGCACAATCATGCTCCAGAGTATGGAATCAAACCCAGGAGTCCTCAGTCTCTACATTCCTCAGCTGTCTGCAAATAGCTATAAAACCTACTGGTAAAGTGTCTCATCTCCCGCTTGTCACTAGTCCTCATAGGGTAATAGCCAACTAGTGTTACCATTTACTCCTTTAGTCAGATGGTAGAGTTCTAAGCTGCAGATCTAAAGAGGCAAACCCTGCTGATGACCCACATGTCACAAACCTAATTGCCTTGCCTTGCCAGCCACCCACCAGATTGCTGTGAAGAGCCCAGCTGCTGGATCCCCAGAGCCTGAATGAAGACCAGCCACTGCCTCTCTCATGGGGTCCTAGGCACAGACCTGCTGTCTAGTACCTTCTCCTCTGAACTTAATCCTGCTGGCCAGCTGCCTAGCCCCTCTGGGCTCAGTGCTCACCCTCCCAACACACCCTCTTCCAAAACTCTACCTGGAGGTGTGAGCCTTCTGATTTACAGTTTGATTTTCTCAGGAGGCATATGGTTGTTGTGAAGCACATAACATACAGACACTTTGCACAGAAGTCTAACATGTTTTTATGTTTGCAACATACACACAGAGAAGTTAGATTCAAAGCATAAATACTCTTGCAGGACGGTTGCCACATAACACTACTTTTTCTTATGATTTCAGAATAACACACAAGAACCCAAAACAGAGAGAAAACAAACTGCTCCCCAAAAGAGACAGGTACAACTCACTCCACCTTACTATAGTCTGGCAGTCTGCAGACATGTTGCTGCTCCCAGGGGCTTCTCTACAGAGACCACTAACCTGCAAGCAGGATCAGGAACCTCCATCTTTCCCCCAATATTAAAGTGATAGGTTACAATTCCAACACAGTCCTCAAGAAGTAAGGAAGTAAAATCCATTTATTCATGTCTGAATATTGATGATATCTGAGCAACATTGTCAGAAGCATGTATGATCCAGTGCTATCTTTGGGGACTCAACAGCTAGGCTCCGAGTGACCTGCCACACATCATCTATCTATCTTCTTTCTGGTCATACGCTGCCATGATGACCTGCCACCATTCCCTATATGGTAAGTTTCTCAAGATAATTTCTACCTCTATGCTTGATGTGACCAAAGGAAATAAGCTGGCACCAGTTTATTTGCGACAACATGGTCTGCTTCTCTCCAAAAATATTTCTAACATAAGCACTTGTCATCTTTTCTATCCGGGAGATAGGCAAAAGTCTGCTCAAGCACCATATCAAAAAGGTTTTATTTTTCTCCTTTTCAGCAGCACTAATTTCCCACAATTCACATCCATAAATTGATATGGAAAAAATTAAACTTTTCACCAAACAAACATTTTGAGATGCTATTGTGTTTCCCAACTTTAATAAAAGATGCCATGGCTGAACAAGTCATTCCTAGTCTTCTTTGGATTTCTTTGGAACAAACTCCATGGATGAATATATATATGACCCCGGATAATCAAATTCATCTGCTACCTCTACAATTTGACCGTTAATAAACTTGGTTTTTGTTAATGATGTCAACATGCCTGCATTTTGGTTTTGCTTCATTCATAGATAGTCCATATTCCTTGCTAAATGTTTAACAGACTCCAACATTCATTGCATTGCATCAGCGGTTGTAGCAAAGAGCATCGTGTCCTCAGTATATTTGAAGTCAGTTAAGAGATGTCCACCAATGGAAACCCCAGTTCTTTCCATTTTGTCAAAACGTTCTGGGGCTTGTCTCATAATAATTTGGTGTACATGTTGAAAAAGGGTTGGGGTCAGAACACACTCTTCTCGCACCCTGCCCAGTGGAAAAATCAGTCGGAAAAATCTATTCGCACCATAGTCTGTTGTTGACAGTAGATACTTGCAATGAGTTCTAAGAGATGCTTTGGAATCCCCATGTCTGCCAGTATCCTTCAAAGACTGTCATGTTGTGTGGTATTGAACGCTCTGGAGTAGTCAATGAAACACATGATCAATGGATGATTATACTTCCTGATTTTGCAGTGATGTGATAGATGTTCATAGTTTGATCTTGTGTGCCTCATCCATTTCTGAAACCAACTTTTTGTGGTGGCAGTTTTACTTATGCTATTCGCTTCATGCAATCCTGAATTATATAGAACCAAACTTTGCTTGTGTAGAATATTAGGGAGATGATACAATTGTTACTATACTCAGTCTTCTTTCTTTGATAAGGGCAGAAATATTCCCTTCCTCCAGTCATCTGGCCAATTTCTAGATATCTATACGTTGCTGCACATTTTCTATATGTGATCAATACCACGGTCTCCAATCACTTAACAGTTCTTCTAGTACATTATCTATCCCAATTTCTTCCCAGGCTTCATTTTCATAATAGCAAACACCACTTTCTCTCACAGGATTGACAGCTCCTGCTCTGTACTCTCCTTCCTGTTGCTCGCTATTGTAAGTGGTTCTGATGAGACATACAGATTGACACAGTAATCTCTCCACTGGCACTTGATATCATCACCTTCAGTAAGGATTCTGCCATCCTGAGCTTTTATTATGTTCAATCATAGAGAAAAAAATTGGTAAGAAGTCTGACCACGGTGAACCGAACTTCTGTATTATTTGTTTCTTTGTAATTCTCAAAGTCCATTCATTTTGCCCTTATATATTCATTCTTATCTTGTCTAGTCTGCCTTTGGATCTGTCTGCTTAGATCCTTGTACTCTCTCCTATTTTCTTCTGTCTCCAAGCCATTCTTTGTCATTGTCAGTTTTTTCACTCGCTCAAACACTGTCTCCATTAACCATGGTGCAGTCTGACACTGACTTTTCAGAATGTGTTTGGCAGCTTTGAGAGTAATAGTTTTCATTTTATTCCAAAATTCATGCAGGTTGTTCACCTCTTTCAGCTGTGACAGTACCTCAAACCCATTCTGGACAGAAAGCATACAGTTTTTGAAAAACTGCAAAACTCATTTGCAAACTTAACACCCTTAATTTGGGCGTGAATAGGGACTGGGAGTGGCTGGCTTACTACAAAAGCAATTTTCCCTCTCATGGTACTGACACCTCCTCATCAATTATTGGGAGTGGACCACATCCACCCTGACTGAATTGGCCTTGTCAACAATGGTTCTTCACTTGTAAGGTAACTCCCTTCTCTTCATGTGTCAGTATATCTAAATTTGTAATTTTCATTCCATGCATCTGAAGAAGTGGGTTTTTTACCAACGAAAGCTTATGCCCAAATAAACCTGTTAGTCTTTAAGGTGCCACCGGACTCCTCATTGTTTTTGTAGGTAAAGATTAACACGGCTACCCCTCTGATACTTGTCAGTTTTTGTTGATTCTGGACAAGTCCAGAGGCAGTGGACCTGTTGAAGGTCTTATCTGTTTTTTAAGTTTTAATTGAATTTTAATTTTATATTTGAGGCTAACAATTGATGGTCTGATCTGCAGTGTCAATACACCACAGCTATTGCTCTTTTATACTTAACAGATAAAGCACAAGAGAGTACAGCTCAGATATCACACAATAAACATCCCAGATGAAATGTCTGTCACTAGCCCACCCTTCCCTGGGGAGTTCTTGGGGGATCATCTGTGTCCTGGAAGGCAGATAGGTTGTCTTGCCTCATGAGACTGCTACATGCCAGGCTGCTTCTGCCTCAGTGAGACTTCTTCCCCCACTGCTTTGAACTTCCTCTTGCTCCCAATACTTCTTCTTCCTGAGTTTATATGTCTCCATCCAATACCAAGCTTTCTTTGTTGTATCTTTTGGTAACTTTCCATTCTCTCCACTTCTTCCCCCCCATCCCCCCGTTTCCAAAGCACCATTATTAATGTTAACATAGTTCCTATTGTGGTTAGATGTTGATAGATGTTTGGCTCTGTGTGTGTGTGTGTGTTCCCTCTGTGTGCCGCCCCACCCCTGCGCAGACAGCTGGCACAGCAGACCTTGTGCGAATCGCCCAATGACCACAAGGTCCATTAAGGGACGAAGGCACCTGGCCAGGTTTATTGCTGACAAAGCACGGTACTAGTATCCCACAGATTCTAGCAGACCACTTATATGTGTATACCTGTAACAATGGACCAGCTCAGTGAATGGCGGGACTCCCTAGACCAGACTAAGATCCTCCCTTTGAGATATATTTTTATACCCCTATACAAACAAGTTAATACTGCCCCTTTAACATAGTTAGTTACCGCCCCTGACATCGCGAGTTATCACCCATCATTTTGTACGTGTTGGTTCAATTAAAACATTTTTATTGTGTACTGTCATCCTGACCTTACCTTTTAGGAGGGGTCAGTGTGTTCCTGTTATCCTTGTGGAATGTTTTTGTACCATCCTTGATATCAGGATGTTCAGGTACCACTTGATAACGGGATGTGTTTGCATGAGCACTCTGTGACTAGCACTTCTTAGGAATGTGTATTTTTGCAATATCAGCCCTGTTTTTGCCAAATTTTGTGAGCAGATCCTGCCTCATATTAGCTCTCTGATATAAGGGCTTATGTCTCAGGCTCTCTTCCTACTACACCCATTTTCTCTGATCTGGGGAAGACAGGGTTTTCAGGCTAGTAGGATTTGGTGAATACACATACAGAGGCGCATTCATGATACCGGAGTTTTCATAAGAGCAACTCCATAATAATAACTAGAGTTAATAAATTGTACAGAGTGATCCCCAAAATCATCACATCATATGGTCCCACATGATGAAATTTCTACTTTTTTCCAATTTTTTTTTAGTTAAGGAATTATGAAATAAGAAAAAAAGATGTTATGAGAACATTAAAGTTGGAAAGTCAAACACTCAGAAGTTAGAAAATGTCTCCTTGTGCATATACATTATGATACCTGATCATGATCACACACTATTTTTCCACAGGACCCCTTCCTCATTCAATGCACAGGATGGATAGTGCAGTGGAAATGAATCAGGGTTGTGTAGAGAATAAGGCTGTTGGCTGTAGAACTTCTGCTTCATTTGTTGGAGAAGTTGGAAGGTATGTAGTAAAAGAAACTGGAGATTGCAACTGAAGTAGATTGGAGCTGTGCTTTGAATACATGCTGTGCAATAAAAATACTAAGTACTTTTAAGTGCTTGATTGTGACATGCCATCTGAAGTGGCTCAGAAGCATGAATATCAACCTCAGGGCAAACTGTTAGGAAGCAGGGCTCAAACTCCAACCTGGGTTGTAAGTGCTATACTTAGATTTCACCAACATAGTATCAAGTGTGAACTCCTCAAGCACTAATAATAGCCTTAATAAGGAGTCTCAGACAGATACAGTCAGTCCCCCTGGGTACGCCTCTTGCCACCCAGGCAAGCTTGCCTTAGTTATAGATGGTTCCTTACACTGAAAATCACAACAATATTCAGTTTATTCCCAGTCCCAAAGGACTAGTCACTTATCCTGGATCAATTCCCCCTTAGATCCTACACCAAAGACAATTCTTGTAGCCAATCCTATAATAAATTAACTAAAGATTTATTAACTAAGAAAAAGAAATGTGAGTTGTTTACAAGGTTAAAGCAGGTAAACATACACACACAAAGAGTTACAGTCTTTGGTTCCAAAAGGTAATAAAAGCTTCTATATGTCCTTTAGGGCTAACCCAAGCCAACCACTAGAGAATTTTTGCTTATGTTTACAAATGTTTGGCCTTCAGAGTTCAAGCAATATAGAGACACATTTCTGTCTTGTCAAGGATTTTTATTCCCTTTCCTCAGAACCTGACCTGATGCGGATTGGGGATTGGCCTTGCTTTGAGCAGGGGGTTGGACTAGATGACCTGAGGTCCCTTCCAACCCCCTAATATTCTATGATTCTATGATTCTATGGGACAAGTCCACTTGCACGTCTCCTCTTCATGGGTTTTGGGAACAACAAAGTGTTTTGTCCTTTAATGTTCCACAATGGCTTGGCTGTCATCTATGGGCCTTTTTTTGTTGGGTACGAGGTGACACCTCTTGTACAAAACTAGTATTTCACACTTGGTACTGCTTCTCTCCTGATTTGTAAGGGTTTACAGTTTCAGAGGAAACACTTAAATACTATCTGATAACACTGGTCTACAATTTTTGAGAAGTCATCTGCTTCAGAGATAAAATGTGCTATTTATTATGTATTTTGATGTGCTGAATTCAAATATGACAATTAAAACAACTGATTGGCTACTGTTTCTAAGATATTTAAGTTTTTACATTTTATGTCTATGTATATTGTGTAGATAGTAGAGTTTTAATCATAAATTGTAAACCTAGGTCTTTTCATGTGTTTATGGTTGCTTTACATGATAATATTTCACCTGTCCTGTTTATGTAACACTTTAAAAATCAGCAAAAGGGTTCTATAAATAAAATTTATTATGAAACAAAAGGCAAAAAACTATTATGTACATAGTTTAGTCCTATTCAATGTCTACTCGGCACTTCTTGGCTTGTCTCTTGTATTCATTAAATGGAGCATCTCTTGTCACTGTCTAGCAATAGTCTGCAAGCATTGATGGGCTCCATTTGCCCTGATAGCGTTTCTCCACTGTTGCAATGTCTGGTGAAATCGCTTGCCGTGCTCGTCGCTCACTGCTCCGCAATTCGATGGAAAAAATCTAGATGAGTGTGCAAAAAATGTATCTTTGGTGACATGTTGTAACCAAGGCTTTTGTATGCCTTGAGGAGGTTTTCCACCAACAACCTGTAGTTGTCTGCCTTGTTGTTTCCGAGAAAATGTATTGCCACTAACTGGAAGGCTTTCCATGCCGTCTTTTCCTTGCCACGCAGTGCATGGTCAAATGCATCATCTTGAAGAAGTTCACGAATCTGAGGACCAACAAAGACACCTTCCTTTATTTTAGCTTCACTTAACCTTGGAAATTTTCCATGGAGGTACTTGAAAGCTGCTTGTGTTTTGGCAATGGCCTTGACAAAGTTCTTCATCAGACCCAGCTTGATGTGTAAGGGTGGTAACAAAATCTTCCTTGATTCAACAAGTGGTGGATGCTGAACACTTTTCCTCCCAGGCTCCAATGACTGTCGGAGTGGCCAATCTTTCTTGATGTAGTGGGAATCTCTTGCACGACTATCCCATTCGCAGAGAAAACAGCAGTACTTTGTGTATCCAGTCTGCAGACCAAGCAAGAGAGCAACAACCTTCAAATTGCCACAAAGCTGCCACTGATGTTGGTCATAGTTTATGCACCTCAAAAGTTGTTTCATGTTGTCATAGGTTTCCTTCATATGGACTGCATGACCAACTGGAATTGATGGCAACTTTAAGACTTGTCTTCGATGAATCAATGAAAAGTCTCCACTCATCTGGATCGTGAACGATGTTGAGGGCTGCCATCATACCATCGATGTTGTTGCAGGCTACAAGATCACCTTCCATGAAGAAGAATGGGACAAGATTCTTTTGACGGTCACGGAACATGGAAACCCTAACATCACCTGCCAGGAGATTCCACTGCTGTAGTCTGGAGCCCAATAGCTCTGCCTTACCCTTGGGTAGTTCCAAATCCCTGACAAGGTCATTCAGTTCACCTTGTGTTATGAGGTGTGGTTCAGAGGAGGAGGATGGGAGAAAATGTGGGTCCTGTGACATTGATGGTTCAGGACCAGAAGTTTCATCCTCTTCCTCTTCGGACTCAAGTGAGAATGATTCTGGTGCATCAGGAACCGGCAGTCCTTCTCCGTGGGGTACTGGGCGTATAGCTGATGGAATGTTTGGATAATGCACAGTACACTTTTTCTTCTTTGACACACCTTTCCCAACTGGAGGCACCATGCAGAAGTAACAATTGCTGGCATGATCTGTTGGCTCTCTCCAAATCATTGGCACAGCAAAAGGCATAGATTTCCTTTTCCTGTTCAACCACTGGCGAAGATTTGTTGCACAAGTATTGCAGCATATGTGTGGGGCCCACCTCTTGTCCTGATCTCCAATTTTGCAGCCAAAATAAAGGTGATAGGCTTTGTTAACCATAGTGGTTATACTGCACTTTTGTGATACAAAAGTCACTTCAGCACAAACATAGCAGAAGTTATCTGCACTTTTCACACAAGTACGAGGCATCTCTGCTCACTTTGGCTAAACAGAAATGTGTCCCTTCGCAAAATCAAACACTGACAAATAAAAGAGCACGACACTGTATGATTTCTAGAGCTGATCTAGGACAATTTGTTCAGCAGAGTGATGTAAGCTTCATTATGATTGCATCATCCATGACTTCTAGGAATACCATGATGCAATTCATATCATGTATGACGCAATACCAGTTTCAGATTGCATCATTCAATGTTTTGCCTTAAAAGCAAGTACTGTCCAAACCCAGTCCTAGATTTATTCATACATCCAGTCAAAAATGTATTTTAGTCATTTCTGGTTTAAATTGAGATCCCTTCCCTTTATAACTCACTTATCCTCCGCCATTCCCAAGTCAAGGGTCATATATTCTGACCCAATAGCATATCTTGAAAACTAGAGCCAATCAACGGTTTTAAGCATCATTTTCGTTCTCAGTGACCCAGTATTAGTAAAGTTTGACTACATTTATTTCAGAAGCATTTTGGCTGTAGAGCAGTGTAACATTCATAACAGCTATAATAAGTGAAATTAATGCATGCAGCAACTTACAAGCATTTAATAAAGTCTGAACACTAAATGCATTTTTTATAAACCTAATACCTATTTTGACAATACTAGCACACAGGTGAACCAGACTGGCTTCCAGCTATACATTTGTTAGTGTACGTTGAGGCCTAGAGCCTTGGCATGAGCTGGCACCTTGTCTGGCAGCATCAAAAACTCTTTGACCAATCAGTCCTGAAATGGCTTTCACTCAAGGCAGTTCATGTCTGTTTGATTGGATATCTAGTTGTAGCCACCCTTCCATCAATGGCTGTTAGGATGTGCAGGAATGGTGTCCCTAGCCTGTGTTTGCCAGAAGCTGGGAATGAGCGACAGGGGATGGATCACTTGATGATTACCTGTTCTGTCCATCCTCTCTGGGGCACCTGGCATTGGCCACTGTTGAAAGACAGGATAATGGGCTAGATGGACTTTTGTTCTGATCCAGTAGGGCCATTCTTATGGTCTTATGTTATTATTAGTTAATTAGCCATATAATTTAGCTGCAGATTCCTGTTCTGGTTTTGCGGCTTCCTGAGTCTGTTTTCTTAAATTGACTGAAATAAAACTGGGTCTCACTAGTTTTACATGGGGGTAACTCCATTTACTCCAGGTGCATACTGATGGAAATCAGAGGAAAATCAAAGGGAGAAGAGAATCAGGCTCTTTGGGGAACACCATTTGCTGACATCAGGACCTAACTATTAGTATGTTTGTATAGCAGATTCTTAGTCAGCATAGTGTCTTATTAATTCTCTCAGCAACCTGTGGTACAAAGTCAGAGCTACTCAGATGCATGAGCCTTTAGTGCAAGAACAGAGTCAGCTTGATAATCAAGAGTAAAAATCTTTCTGAAACTGTAAATTTCTTCCACTTCTCTCCTTGTTTCAAGCTTCTGAACATTTCATGTTCTGTTGGGACTAGTTCAGACTAAGAAACAACTGACAAAACTATACCGTAACCCTTAAAAACATACTATTTTGTACCTCAAATCATTCCTTGAGTATATTATCATATGGTGCAAAAGGCTGTAATTTGTACATATGTTGTTCATATTAATTTTAAAGGCTGTTATATGGATACTCAATGGCAGAACTTAGCCCATAGAGAGATCTTCCCACATAAACATCACAGGAGAAAGTCTATTGAACCTAACTGTACAATTATTCAGTACTACAGAACTTGTTCACTTGTCTTTTTGTTGAACAAGTGCCTAAAGAACTGAAATTTATTCTCTCTTATTTTGTTTGAATGCTAATAGTGTCATTATATTGAACAGATTTCTGTAAAATATATTGCTAGACTTTTGGATCAGCACAGTGATTTTCAATAAACATATCTATAATTCTGAATAGAGATAAGAATTGGCTACCATGAATGCTGACTGAGGAGCAAAGACCTGAGGCACAGATGCAATTCACCAACATTGCTGCTTTTGACCTTTTTATTTATGCTTGCCATGTGTAATTAATGCCTCCAATGAATTAGCCTTCCCATTGAGACTTGTACAGATTTTTTAAACTAGTTTCATAGAGTCTGTGTCTGCCATGGATATAGGTTGATGTGAGTTTTAGAAGGCATTACAGATGCCATTTCCTACTGATCTGAGAATGAAAGCTGGGGCAAGACCACAACTTCAAGAAAACGCTGTGGATTTTTACACAGACTTAAAGAAACTTGGTACTGACCCTCAAGAATAGGAAAAAGGCAACAATTCAAAGGATCCACCCTCCTAGACAACTATATTATCTACTGTCACTTTTACTAGAATATGTACATTTAACAGACTCAACTGAAAGGTTGACTTGATGTTTAAATTGACCATATGACATACAAAATGACAGTCTATTGTAACCTTGTACTAGAGTTGTGATTAATCTTGTTTTGGAATCATTGGATGCTAAAAGCCAAACTCTTAAAAGGTTGCTGTCTGGTGTCCTCATTTGCATGTACACTTACTGATTTGCTGCATGCACAAATGCCTGATCTGCTCACAGATATGGGCATTTAGATATTTAAAGAGGAAAGTGAGGTAATGGAATCAAGCTGTCATTTATGTAAATAGAATTATTGCTGTTCTTTATTGTGTTTGATGTTTTTGTTTGAAGTAAGATTATAGTTTCCTTAATAACTTCCTCCACAGAGAAGATAGGTAAACACAGCTGAGTGTCTTGCGGGAATTCAGAAAAGGAGAACTCTAGCTAATTAGAATGTAAGATAAACAGGGTATAGCCAAGAACACCAAGGAAATATAGCCAGATTTTCAATTATTGATGTCAATTGTTGGCTCAGTTTTGCACCCAAAATAACTTGCACTTAGAATCCAGCACCCACAAAGCTGAAGGCCTGAATAAGACTAGGCTGAAAATTTGCCTATTAGGGTCAAGTTGAGTCGGGGTCCTAAAGCAGACAACTCTCCCAATAAATTGGGGAAATGAAGAAAAATCAATTTTTAAGAGCTAACATATACACAATGCATAAATGAAAGATGGAAATATCATACGCATAACTGTAATAAATAAAACAGAGGTTTAAGATTTGTGGGCAACTGCATGCCTAAATTTGAGGCAGTGGCACCATGTTGGTGGGATTTACTGTACTCAGGATGATAGACACTGACTCTGTGCATGCTCCAGGTCTCAAGCACCCATGGAAAAAAATAGTGGGTGCTCAGCACCCGGGAGCCAGAGCTTGAGTGTGGAATGTGATGAGTTCTGAGCTCTAACAACTTCTGCCCTTGGGACAGGGGGTTTGTCATTAAATTAAATTAAGGATCATTAGATCATCCTGAAAGCATTGCCAGGCACTCTAGTTAGAAGATAGAAAACAAGGGGTTGAAATAAATGGTCCATTTTCAGAATAGAGAGAAGTAAATAGTGGTGTCTCCCAGGAGCTTGTACTGTGTCTAGTGCTATTCAAGATATTCAGAAGTGATCGGAAAAAAAGGGAAAACAGTGAGGTGGCAAAATTTGCAGACGATACAAAATTACTCAAGATAGTTAAGTCCAAAGCAGATTGCAAAGAGTTACAAAGGGATCTCACAAAACTGGGCAACAAAATGGCAGATGAAAGTCAATGTAAAATACAAAGTAATGCAAATAGCAAAATATAACTCCAACTATACATACAAAATGATGGTGCCTAAATTAGCTGTTATCCATCAAGAAAGAGATCTTGGGGCTTGTCTACACTGGTACTTTACAGCGTTGCAACTTTCTCACTCAGGGGTATGAAAAAGCACCCCCCTGAGCGCAGCAAGTATCAGTGCTGTAAAGCACCAGTGTAGACAGTGCACCAGCTCTGAGAGCCACGCTCCCAGCGCTGGTAGCTACGCCCCTCATGGAGGTGGATTTTTTAACTCTCCCAGCGCTCTGCCACGACCACACAAGCCATGTTAAAGCACTGACGTAGCCACACTTTAGCATTGCCAGTGCAGACTACCCCTTAAGGTAATTTGTAGTACTCTGGAAGCACTATGTTTCCAAACTACTTCACATTTATAAGAATCCTTCTCACTGTGCCTGATCATCCTGAACTCATTTGCCAGCTTCAAAAGACTTAAAAATTATTTCCAGTCATCAATGGGACAGATACAATAATGTAGCTGTCCTTAACATGAATCAAAATCATACCAAGGAACTAGATTGCTGACAGTTTTATCCTGAAAGCTACAGTGAGACATAATGTCTTTAAGCTGGGATGTTAGTGAAGACAGCTTGCAGGTGATTGCAATGATTTTAATGTACTGTAATTCATGATAAGGTAATTATGTAGTTCATAACAATTTAACAACTATTAAAACAGTAAAGATACCAATGATAGACACATTCAGTAACTAGAATATGAAAGAAGTGTATAAATATGCTGAAAATAGCCTCCCCCAAATTGGCAAAGTGCCCACTTCCCCACCGCAAGTACAAACACACCTCTTCAAAAGCACCCACCGGCAAAAACGAAAGTCAGTGCCTATGCTCAGGATATTTTACTGCCCAGATTCCTGATGGATAATAAACAGCCAAAGGTGCATTATGAAGGGAGTTCCTAAGATAATGCATCCAACTAGAATAGAAGCTGTCCTGGATATGGTTACTCATCACCAAAAGGGAAATGAACTGAGAGTGAGAACAATGTATAATAAAAGGTTGTTAGTGGATAATTTACTAACAGGAAAGGTGTTAAATTCACTGAATACATTAGTTAAGAATTCTTTGCCCAGTTGCTGTCATATGTAAAACAATAAGGGAATTCCACTGTACTTGCCATTATTTAGGTCTCATTTGGAGTAGCACATTTAGCTTTGACCACCACATTGTTAATCAGGCATTGACAAACTGGGGAAAGTTCAGAAGAGAACAATAAAAATCATTAAACACTTGAAAATTAAGAGCTACGTGGAAAGGTTAATAGAACTGGGCATGTTTGGTCTGGTAAAAAGATGAATGATGAGAGGCATAATAACCGTCTAGAAATACATTAAGTGAAGTAATAAAATGACCTAGGATCAATTATCTTTACAGTCAGAGAGAAAAAAACAAATAGTAATACACTTGATCTGCAACTAGGAAAAAATAGATTCAATAAGACTACCAGGTTTGGCCATGGAGAAGGCTGCCAGAGGAAGTTGTGGTTTTACTATCCTTGCAGATATTCAAGTCTAGAAAAGACACTCGTCCATTAGGGTTTGTTTAGAGATAACTAAATTATGCATTCCATGATGCAGAGAGAGGCCCCACACAGAAACTCTTTTTCGACCCTCCCCCATAGTGCTGTGATTGTTGGATTATAAATTACATTGCTGCTATGTTTTTATATTAATGGTGTTGTGTTATACTACTTGACAATTCAATGCCTGACTGCTTCTTGTGAGCAATCACAAATTCTATGCTTAATTCCCTATATGAAATGAACAGTACCCTATATTCAGAAAATGGTGTATTTATTGCTTTTGCTTCATCATAATAGAGGCTCAACTTAAATGTATACCCCAAATTAAAAAGCATAGTCAGAGAACCAAAAAAGTGCCACCATGGCTAAACAACAAAGTAAAAGAAGCAGTGAGAGGCAAAAAGGCATCCTGTAAAACATGGAAGTTAAATCCTAGTGAGAAAATAGAAAGGAGCCTAAACTCTGGCAAATGAAGTGTAAAAATATAATTAGGAAAGGCAAAAATAATTTGAAGAACAGCTAGCCAAAGACTCAAAGAGTAATAGCAAAAAATAATTTAAGTACATCAGAAGCAGGAAGCCTGCTAAACAACCAGCTGGGCCATTGGACGATCGAGATGCTAAAGAAGCACTCAAGAATGATAAGGCCATTGCGGAGAAACTAAACAGAAATAAGTCACCAGGACCAGATGTGGAAGACAGGATACTAGGCAAGATGGACCTTTGGCCTGACCCAGTATGGCCATTCTTGTGTTCTTATATTCTTATGTTAGATTTGTAGACGTACTGTAATTTTAGTTTGAAATGTAGGTTTAATTTGAAGTCAATATTTTCCTGATAAAAACCGATTAAATTGCATAAATCTGACCCTCTCAGACTAGATTTGACTTGTTATCCTTAGCAATCATAAATTTTCTTAATTGTGCTCAGTATACATTGATTAACACACCCAACCAAGAGGTAGTGCTAAAAAATTTCTATACTTGACATAGTCTTACATTTCTGGTGAGAATGCAATAGCAAGACCAACTTTTCTTTCTAGCATTCAGTGCTTCCCTTAAAGAATATTGTTAGCTAATAACAAGCAGAAAAAGAAAATAAACCGATATTTTGGACCCTAAACAAAAGAGCAAACAAGTACCTCTCATTAAGATTCTGTTCTGAGATACTTATTTGTTCAAACTCTGCCACTAGAAGCTTATTTCTATTATATGTAATGTTTTGGCACTATGTAATGACAATTGCCATAATGCTGCAACTGTAATATATATTAAAGAATTTGCTGCTACAATATTACTTAATTAAATAAAATTTAAAAACTACTCTCCAAAATCCAACTGCCTATTCATTCAGTTAAACAAGATTTATAAACACATTTATAGTATTACCATCTGGTGACTACTCTTAGAATTACAAGATACATTCTCATTTCTTTTTCAGAAATAGCAAAATAACATGAGAATCAAGACAATTATTTAAAAAAAAATAATTAAATTCTGTTAGAACTTTCTAAGTGGAATGGATAAAAAATCATCATAAACAATTTGTTTTTTGGATTTTGGTCAGATTTCTGTTCATAAACTATCTATCTGTGAATTCATTTTTAATTATTCATCCTTTTTTAGATTAATTGCTTTATATGTACATATTTAGGCCTATTTTCTGTGAATGGCTCATAGTGACTGCATAAACTTTGGATCAACAAATCAGGGAATGGGAAACAAGAACAGGTAATTTAGATGATCAGTCATACAGACTGAATGCCTACGCTCTGTAAGCCTGAGGAATGCTTGACTCAGAGACATGGTAGAGAGAACTTTCAGGAGAGTAAATTGGCAGCAGATCAGCAGGCCTCAGAAATTTTAGTACATCACTCAGCAAAAGCCACAGCAACAATGGTTTACCTTTCCCTCTCTGACTGGCACTACTGCCTACTGACTCCTTTGATGGCAGCATGAATGACACCCTCATGCCTTTAGGCATCTAGAGATGGCCTTTTGGGTCTGCCAAGTCCCTAGACCCTCCCCTGTCCCCATACCTGGCTATCCTCAAATTAGGGCACCTAGAATATTCAGTTGTCCTTCTCAGTCTTTTCCTTGCTGGGAGTGCCTTGGGAAATGTAAACCAATTGCTAGGATTAAACACCTGTCATTGGTTATTTTTGTAAAACCACAGATTATTCAGTTACCCTACATCTTTGCTGGGTTAGCCTTTGGGGGGAGAGGGGGTGTCCAAGAAAACATAGTTACAAGGCCCTCCATTTTTGGAAGGGCTACAGATCTGTCTGCAGCTGAAGGGATAGCATCACCTGGCCTAACACTTAGGCTGCTACAAACTCACAGTTGGCTGCTCAAAACTGAGTCACCACTGCTGAATATGCAGTGCTTGCTCTGGCAATAAAGAGGGGCATCTCAACAATATGGAGGAAGAATGTGTAGTCCACTAAACTGAGGGCTTGTCTACAGTTTTTTAGTTTGGACTAGTGAGTCACACACTAACTGGACCATGTGGACCCTGCTCATGTGCACTAAAAGTTCTCTAGTTCTTGTTAATGTAGTCCTGTTTCAAACAGTACTGCATTAACACACACTAGAGAACTTTTAGTGCACACCATCAGAGTTCACATGTGCTAGTTAGTGCCTGTCACATTAGTACATATTAAATCTTATACCTGTCTAAAGTACTGTGTAGACAAGCCCTCATGAGAGTGAGGAACTCTTGTGTTTTCATCATGACTCTCTCTCCTGTGATCTCTGTCAAGTCACCTAATCCTGTCTTAATATTCCATCCTCTACAATGGTGATAATAATATTTAACTGTCAGTGTGAGGTTGTGACAATTAGCCAGTGTTTGTAAAGTGCTATTTAGCAGTATGGTCTAAAAATTGCCAGAATGTTCCCCAACCTTCCTGTGGTTCTAGCATCCCCAAATGCTCATATTTGGGGGCATTTGTCCTGTGCATGTATCTTCAAATGATAGTAACCATTCTTGGACCCCAGGTCAACCTCATGTGCAGCAGGTGAAAGGCTTCACATGCCACCACTCTGCTAAACTGACAACTGACTGTCAAAGCCAATATGCACGTGTCATTGTTGATCTTTACTTCATAGCAAAGCAAATACCCTAGGATACTTGAAACCGTTCAATTATATTTAATGTCAGCAACTACTGTTTAATGGAGTACAGTAGATATTGTAGTCATTAAACAACGTACAAGCATATGCTGAAAGGTAGCCCTCTCACATCTACTGGTTCAAGAAAGAGAAGGTAAGAGCTTTCACTTGTTTTCCCTGCTACCCAAACTGACATTGGCTTGCTATTGAATAGTTAAATACACAATACTCTGTAAAAGAGATTATACTATTGGCTGGAAATCAGCTCTTCAGTGATTCTTCATCTATAGTTTTGAAACCCCAAGTACAAGGTAAATACTGAGGTCATAGAACCCCTCTTCTACAGATTTTTCTATTTCTTTTTAACACAGTGCATAGACACAAATTGTTTATCAAGGTCAATATAGTTGGCAGATGTATTTATCCATTAATAGATTGACAGTGCTATTCATTTAGACATATATTGTAAATATACATTTTGGTACTGTTCAGGAATAAAATCAGTCAGTTCTATTTAGTTGTACATGACAATCTTCAGTCACTGTAGCTAGTGCAAATTATTTAAGGAATGTTTATATTTCACGTACATACATGGAGCTTGAGTCTGCGTTCCTTGCAGAAATCAGTGGGAGTCGTGTGTGTACAAGAAATACAAGATGAGCACTATGTTGGATAGTATGTCAAAACTGAAGAAAATAATTTTTATCTGGTCCTTTATTTTCCTTTCCATTACATCTCGAAACTGAACTTCAGTATACACCAGCCTGGAAGGAAATCTGTTTTTGCAAAAGACAGTCTGCTCTGCCTATGTTGTTGTATTTTAAAGTTATTGTTTGACTTTTAAATACAGGGTGGAGCCAATTTTACTCCCCTCAGTATTATTTATGTTGGAACATGTAATAGTGAAAATTAAAAACATAATTACTGTGACAGTAACTGCTGGAGTGAGTGTCTGACAGTGGTATTGTTCATTAACATTTTAAAGTAAATAATGACTATTAATGCTGTTTTTAAAAATAATTTTCTACAAGTTTATTCATGTGATTAATTCAGTTCTCTTACCTGCCTTTTCATATATCTGCTTCATCCTCCTTTATGGAAAAGTTCCCTAGAATTTACTAGAGATAAAACCAGCAGGGTTCTCTCAAATGACTCTGAAAACCTATAGAAGTTAAAAGAATTATATCCTTTCAATAGATGCTCTAATCCAGCCTGTACCCTCCAGATTATACCTATTACCTGTAATTTGGCCTATACACTTTACTGCACCTGCCCACTTTTCAGATGTAAATGTCAAGAGTGCAACATTTCCTTTCCCCTCTTTATTGTATAATAAACTACAAGGTTATAGATTAACCAGTCTGATAAAGCCACTGATGGTTTTGTGTTTCTGTGATATGCGTGCAAAGATTTTTATAGCTCAGTAAAACTAGGGACAGGTTTATATGAGACTTTCCCTGCTATAAAAGGGAAAAGAACAAATAGGAACACACATTTAAAAAGGAATCTTTAAAAAGTCCTTGGAGTCTGGAGAGATTATTTATACTAATGACAGGTACAAGATATTAAAACACCGCTTTCACTAAATGAAAAGAATTAAGAAATGAATGTAACCCGCTGCTTACGAGAAACACATTTCCTGAAATGTTGCTAACTTGTCTTTGATTAAATGAGAAAGTGTTTCAAGTCAGCGCCTGCATTAACGGGATCTTCTGAATCCAAGTGATAAAATACTAAATGTTATATGATTCTAAGGCATCTGTAAGTGTTGAAAATAAAGAGGGAAGATAGTAAATGAATACATGAAAGGACTGTGTTACTCTGTCTAACATCACTGATATGATGAATGTTTGAAATGTTTTCAAAGCTATTTGTCATCAGTTATTATAGTTCTCACAACGTGGCTTGAAAAATGAATATTGAAAGCATTTTAAAATATGTATTGACTTTATTGCATACATCCATGTACATATTCCACAGATACATCATTTGCTTTCAATATATTTTTAGCTGTCATTGCTATAATAAACACAGAGCCTGTATTCAGAGATAGTAGCACACACCATACAGTGTTTTAAACTTCTGTGGTTTATTACATTAGGACACATCTATAATAGCCTGTACTAATGGTGGGGTCAGGGTTAGTCCTTTAGCACTTACAATATGGTCTAAGTAAGGGTGAGAGCATAGGTGCTTCCGCACCCCCGGCTTGAAGTGGTATTAACAACCCAAATACAAGGTTTCTGCTTTCAATACCTCCACTATAAAAATGGTTCCTGCACCATCAGGTGAGAGGTAATGCTAACTAGAAATGTTTCAGTTCAGGAGTCCTATTAATTCAGGAGTTGTGTAAAGCTTGTCATAACATCTGATTTTGAGATTACGGAATCACTCTGAGAACAGTTATAGTTTGCTGAATGCATTAGACTCCCACAACTCCCTCGGAAAAAATGTTTATCACATTTTGGAATATTTGTGAGATAAACTGTAGCCTAATGAAATCATAAAGATATTGTACTGTCAATCTACAGTGGGTTTGGTGGAACACTGAAGATGCTTTCATTCTACACTGCTACCACTTAAATAATTATCACTAGGTATAGGGCCAATTAGCAATAGAATGTGAACCACTTGCCTGCTTAAAAGAAAGCTGAATACACAAACATTTTGGATGAGGCTACTTAGGCATGCTGAGGATGATGCACACTTACTGTGCCTGTGCTAAATGATAGGAATGCTACAGCAGATCAGTAGCACATCACTTCTTTCAGAGCAGCATGGCTGTACCCAATAAGCAACTCAGGAGTGTACATCTAATGATATTTGTGCAGCTACTACAAATGTAATGTAGACCACTGTTAATTAGCTGTTCTGATTATCTTCTCCCAAAGATCATATGGTAAAAACATGTGGACCCAATTCTGAAATCCTCAATCTTGCAAGTAACCCTTACTCACAAAACTAGTTCCATTACTTCCCCCCACTATTATGAATGAGACCATTTGATTCACTACCGACTACACAAATGTTTAAAGATTTGCAGGGTCAGGATGTTATATTTGCAAAATACTTTTCCAATTTGACAACATATCAATTATTATAAAACTGCCACCTTATGGAACATGGAAAGCATGTGGTTCACACACATATATGGTCATTTACTTGGCAAAATATAATGGTCAGTTGTAGGCAAAACACACGAGATCGAGAAGTGATTAATACACTGGTAAAATATTTGAAATGTAGGAAAGTGATGTGCAATGTGAACTTTGACCATCCATTACCTCTTCTCCCTCCCCCCCAAAAATGTTTTGTTGGATTTTTGTCCCTTGTGTTCCCAAAGGTGGGAGGAGATGACATACTCCTTTATTTCTAGTTCTACTTCATAGACGACTCGTGCCTCCCCATACGGGGGGTGGCACAATCTAAAGGGGAGGACATGTGACCACATGTCTCCTCTGCCCAGCGACCCCCCTGCCCAGTGGCCAGCCCAGGACTGCTGCGCTCTCCTCGCCCCATGTTACCTGTGGGGGATGAGGGGGTTCTGTCCTTCTCCTGCGGAGCCTCCGCCCCAGCACATTCAGCCGCTCTCCCAGGCAGCCGGGTCTGGGTGGGGAACGGGAGGTAGCCACTTCTCATGTGGCTGAAGCTGGCCATTCCTGGTTGCTGCCTCTGTGCAGTGCAGCAGCTGCCTGAGAGAGTCTGACTGGGGAGGCAGCGGTTGGCTGCCCCGAGCCCGGCTGCTGGGGACAGGAGCCAAGCGAGCTGGAAACTTGCTGGGGGGGAGGGGACTCCGGCTCACTTGGCCCCTGTCCCTGACAGCCTGGTCTGGGTGAGGGATGGCCTGCCGCTGCCTCCCCAGTCAGGAGCTCTCAAGCAGCTGCTGCGCTGCACAGAGCATCAACCCTGAGCAGCTGGAGTGAGAAGCGGCTGGTCCCACCCCTTCCGCTCCCCGCCTAAGCCTGGCTGTTGGGGGCAGGGGCTGAACATAGGGATGGAGGGGGCAGGCGCAGTGGGAGAAGGAAAAAAAACCCTCTCTCCCACCCTCTGGCAGGCCAAGCAGAAATCTGGAGGACTTGACCCCTCATGTCCCCCCTATATGTTGCCTATGTTATATTTTCTTTATGTTTATTGTTAATAGAAAACAGTCTCCAAATAAGAATGGACCAAATCCTGTGATCCTTCCTCAGGCAATAACTTTCAATGATGTCAGTAGTCCATTTTGATTTTGTGTATTATAAAAAGCTATCAGACTTATCAAACAGTGTGGTAGTCTCACTTAAAGAACACTTCTGTACATCCGTTTTCTGAAGACAGGTTGAGCCCAAGCTGGCTGTCACTAATCTGGATACAATGTTCGTTGCCCAATGGCAAAATTGGTCAGAAGGGCAAAGTCAAGCCTAGCAGTGAAGGTTAAGGATTAGTGGAATGTAAAGAAGGCCTGGGTATCAGGGACTATCTTAGAGGAATGGTGAGGTCCTCTGTGGAGAAATAAAAATGTGAAGTAGAGCTGAAGATACAAAGACTTTATATCTAGTCAGAGACTTCTGTGAATGATGCAATAACTGCTAAGTATGTGCACGTTAGTAGCAGTAAAGGCCTCTGCTGATACTACAACGGTGTCTGAATATGGACCATATGAAGAAATCAAATATCTTTTTTGACTTTCACACTGAATTCTAATGAGCTCTGTCTAGCTACATATCCATGTTCTTTTCTCTCTTCTGATGCAAATGAACTGGGGTCATTCCTGACCAAAATAGTTAATACCTCATTCAGAGAAGAAATCTTACCTTCCTCCTTCAAACAATAGTCTGATCAACATTGAAGAAACTCACTTGGATACATCTGTTCTAGCCAACTACTTTCCAGTGTCAAACCTTCCATTCATTAGCAAGCTCATAGAGAAGCTACACAAAGGCCAACTACAGGGTCACTTAACTGAAGCTAATACTCTTGACCTAGCCCAGATGTAGAACTGAAACCGCTTTAGAGGCACTGATGGGTGATCATCTGCTATTGGTGGATAGAGTGCAGACATCCATTTTCATCCTTCTGCACCTTTCAGCAGCATCTGACACTATTGATCATGAGATGCTTCTGTCTCTCCTAAGAGAGGTGGCAGGTATCCAGGATAAGGCAGTGAGATATATCCAGACATGAAGCCTTTAGTACTTAGGAAACTTCAACTGGTACAGAGTACTGCAGCACATCTTCTCAACAATGCAGGCTACCACAAGCACTTCAAACCTTTCCTCCACTCTCTACATTGGCTTCCTGTAGAATACTGAATCAAAGGTCAAGGTCTCGATCCTTATTTTCAAGGCGCTCCCTGGTCTAGTCCCAAGATATCTAAAAGACCAAGTAAAGCACCAGGATGAAAACATATCTGGTAACTGTGCTCCATGGCATACTGGAATTCTACACTAAGGCTAAAGCTTGTCTGTATGGACATGACAGAACTTTCTCATGGGCTCTCTCTGTGAACAAAGGACCATAACAAACCTCACCACCTTCCACTCCAGATGCAAGACACATTTCTTTGGTATTGCCTTCTCTAATATAAATACATAGTAATATGTATATACTTCACTGCACACACTTCTCTCCCCAGGGAGAGGATAAGAGAATAAACAACATGTCCCAGATGTCATGTTGCTCAGTGTACTACTAGAAGGCACTCGGATACTACAGTGATGAACAGAGTATAAGTACTTATACAGAGCAGAAAAAATAGAGCTCCTTTGTTTGCTTCACCAAAGGAAGTATGTTTCACATGTCCAAAGCACACGTGTGCTTACCATTTGCACGACTAAATTTTTAGATTAAGGAAAATGACAAAACGAGATAACACAGGTTAAGTCCCAAAAAGAGTACCATGTGTGTTTGCTCTGTAACATGTGCTTCAGATCTGTCTCCCAGAATGGCAACTGCCCCTGCAGACAGGCAGATTCACCAGACATAAAAGGGCCCCATGAACAAAACAACATAAAGTAATTTGTGCTTCAAGTATAGCAGTAAGGGGCTGGTCTTGCAAGTGCAAGTAGTTCCTTTTAGATAATGTCAAGCAACTTTGAATCCTATTGAATTCCCAAGGAGCAATCAACACCTTGCAGAAGATGCTAATAAGCTTGCAGGATGCTTCAGGATGTTTACTTCAGGAAAATGAGAAGGAAGCTGTAGTTGGCCAGATTCAGGATCACTTAACCAATGCTGAGAATTAAGTCGTGTATTATGAAAACTTCCAAGGAATTTACAACAGCTTCATGCTGCTAGTGATATATATTCATATTATGAAGTCTTGGGCCCTGAAAGTTAGACCTTGGTGTAATCCCTGAAGATGTTTCATAATATATATTTTGCCAGGGTTAGCATAAGATGAGAAAAAGCCAGGGCAAGGAATGCCTTAAATATATGAAACTGAATAATCAAATACCTGGTACTGACCAACCAATGCAAGGAAAGAGGGCAGCAGCTCCTCAGAGGGTATGGTACAATTATGGTTCTTGCACTCCATCCTTCAAGGAATAGCACAAGGACTTCTCTGGACTTGTTCCTCTAGCAGTGCCAGCCACCTCAAAAGAGGCAGGAAGGAGACTGGGATATAGTCCTACTTCCCACTGTGGCTTGTAGAAATGGAGAGTGGAAGGATATTTAGTGGTTAGGGTTGCTAGCCAGGGCCTTGTGACACAGGGGTTTAGTTCCCCTTCCCCAGAATTGTAGTGTGACCTTGGGCAATTGTCTTAGTCTCTTTGTGCCTCAGTTCCCCATCTATAAAATAAAGATAATAGCACTTCCTTAACAATGATGTTGTTTATGGAACAAAGAAAAGGCCTCTTTAATTTCTATATTTGCAGCACAACTCATTGCTAGGCAATGTCTCATGAACCAGAATCATGGATGAGAATTAAAGGCTCATTAGGGTTAACTAGCTCAAACTGCAAACAGTAATTACACCAATTTTGTGAACTTCTTTTAGTAGCTATAATGGTAAGTGGCATGCAGAAAAAAGAGTAAACGAAGAATCCAAGAGGTATAAGTACTGTAATATGACAGAATGAGATGTACAAAGAGAATAAGAATTTGAAAACAGTGGTGAACCAATTCATCTGATAGACAAGTGTTTTGCCTCTGAAGGAATCATATGTTACATCTAAATAGGAGTGGTAACTATAGAATTGAGAATGCTTGAGGATCAGGCCTCGGGGGTATTCCCTGTTGACGTCACTGGGAACCACATATATATCAGGGCTATTAGATAGTCCTAGAAATCCATCTTGATAAATTCAGACTAGTAAACTGAGCCAAATTCTAGTTAAAGTCAATGGGTGAAGGAAAACTAAAAACATAAAGTACTGGGCTCCTGAAAGCAAAACAGGAGACAACAGAGGCCTGATTCTACAGTGGCTGCAGAGTAGAGCTGGACTGATTCCTCCTGCTAATCAACCTACAGAAAAGAATTATCTTTCTTCATTGCTAATGTTCCATGCTCCAGAAGGCACCAGAGGATCAAAAACTAAATCTAGATGAAAACACAACCTATTCCTAGGCCTGGTCTACACTAGGCGTTTATGTCGAAGTTAGCGCCGTTACATCGAATTAACCCTGCACCCGTCCACACCGCGAAGGTATTTAGTTCGACATAGAGGTCTCTTTAATTCGACTTCTGTACTCCTCCCCGACGAGGGGAGTAGCGCTAAATTCGACATGGCCATGTCGAATTAGGCTAGGTGTGGATGGAAATCGACGCTAATAGCTCCAGGAGCTATCCCACAGTGCACCACTCTGTTGACGCTCTGGACAGCAGTAAGAGCTCGGATGTTCTGAACTGCCACACAGGAAAAGCCCCGGGAAAATTTGAATTTGAATTCCTTTTCCTGTCTGGCCAGTTTGAATCTCATTTCCTGTCTGGACATCGTGGCGAGCTCAGCAGCACTGGCAACGATGCAGAGCTCTCCAGCACTGATGGCAGTGCAATCTCAGAATAGAAAGAGGGCCCCAGCATGGACTGATCGGGAAGTCTTGGATCTCATCGCTGTGTGGGGCGATGAGTCCGTGCTTTCCGAGCTGCGATCCAAAAGACGGAATGCAAAGATCTATGAGAAGATCTCTAAAGACATGGCAGAGAGAGGATACAGCCGGGATGTAACGCAGTGCCGCGTGAAAATCAAGGAGCTGAGGCAAGGCTACCAGAAGACCAAAGAGGCAAACGGACGCTCCGGATCCCATCCCCAGACATCCCGTTTCTACGAGGCACTGCATTCCATCCTCGGTGCGGCCGCCACCACTACCCCACCACTGACTGTGGACTCTGAGGATGGGATAGTGTCCACGGCCGGATCCTCGGACATGTTAGCGGACGGGGAAGATGAGGAAGGAGATGAGGAGGACGAGGCAGTCGACAGCGCTCACAACGCTGATTTCCCCGACAGCCAGGATCTCTTCATCACCCTTACAGAGATCCCCTACCAACCCTCCCCAGCCGTTACCCCGGACACAGAATCTGGTGAAGGATCATCCAGTAAGTGTTGTAAACATCTAAACATTTATTTGTAACAGAACATGATTATTAACAATTTAAAAAATGGGTTTCTCATGATTAGTTTGATTAACTTAACGGTTCAGTCATGGGCAGTGCAACTATTTGAAAAAAATCTAGCAATGTCCGGTTTTGCATGATTGTCCTGCCCAAGCCGCTCTACTGTTTAGTCCCTGCTACTGCAGCTACAGTAAGATGCGGTCTATATGTCCGGGGATGGAGCAGAAATCCTCCTGGGACATCTCAAGGAAGCTCTCCTGCAGGTAATTTGAAATCCGCTGCATTAGGTTCTTGGGGAGAGCGGCCTTATTGGGTCCTCCGTAGTAGGACACGTTGCCGCGCCACGAGACTAGCAAGTACTCCGGAATCATTGCTTGGCACAGCATGGCGGCATACGGCCCTGGTCTTTGAAGGCTTTCCCGGAGCATTCTCTGTCTGTCGCTCTCAGAGATCCTCATGAGGGTGATGTCGCTCATGATGACCTGCTTTGAATGAGGTAGGGGAATGTTAGTGTTGGGACTGCTTTACCGTTCCTTTACAGAACTGTAACCGCTGGTTTGCAGCCACGTGGTGGAGGCGGGAGAGGGTCAGCCGAAAGGGATCGTTCCCGGGGACAGCCGCGAGGGTGTGGGACAGGAGCAGACTTCCTGCTTGCCGGATTGCTGGCAGCAGGGACCGACATTGATTTCAATGTGAAATGAGGCCATTGCTAATATTAAAGTTTTAAGCTGCCACGAATCTACGGCTTACCATGTCTGCGTGCAAGAGCAATTCCGTTGTCCTGACAGGGTTCTCAAAAGTGCTCTGCAAAACCCCAGACACTGAATGCGAAGGCCGAGAATTCGACCTTGTGCTGAGTGCGCATGTGATAGGTGCTGTGCATGGTCCTGTTCACAGAGAAAGACTATGTTTTTTGTTCACAACTACATTTATCTTTCTGAGGAATTCACTCCCTTTTTCCCATTCCCACAGCCCCATCTGCGACTGTCTCACAACCTAGCCTGTCATCACACTCCCAGAGGCTAGGGAGGATTAGGCATAAGAAGAAGAGGACACGGGAGGACATGTTCTCAGAGCTTATAGCCTGCTCCCGAGCCCAGGCAGCACAGCAGACCCAGTGGCGGGAGAACTTGTCCCAAATGCACCAAGCCAACATGGATCGGGAGGAGAGGTGGCGTCAGGAAGACCAGCAGGCGACTCAAACCCTGCTTGGACTACTGAGGGAGCAAACGGACACGCTCCGGCGCCTTGTGGATGTTCTGCAGGAACGGAGGCAGGAGGACAGAGCCCCGCTGCAGTCCATCTCTAACCGCCCTCCCCCGCCACCAAGTCCCATACTCCCTTCACCCAAAGTGCACAGAAGGAGAGGCGGCAGAGTCCCTGCTAACTCTCACTCCACCCCTGCAGAGAGCTCGAGCAGCAGAAGGCTCTCATTCCCCAAAGTTTGACAAGTTCTTTCCTTCCCGCCTGACACAAGCCCCCGTCCAAGTTTCACTTCCCAGTCCCATGTGTAGTTGATAATAAAAAATATGTTTCTGTTAACTACTGTTTCCATCATGTTCTTTTGGAGGGGGGGGGGAAAGGGGGTTGGTAATTGGACAGGACAGTCACCTTTGGCAGGGTACATAGTCGGGGGCAGGCACAGCAGCAGGGCACATACATAGTGCAGTGATGCAGTGACTACTTACCCTGGTTAGTCTGGGAGGTTCTTTTCATGTTATGTGGTGGGGGGTGGGTTGCTCTGTGACTTTGTGTCAGGGGAGGGCAGTTAGAGATCTTAAGCGGCGGTCCTTAGGCAGGATCACAGAGCCACACAGCAGGGGATCTGTAACCGTCCCCCCCCTGCCACAAACTCACATAGACCCCCCATACACACAGTCCGTATCAGGAGGGGTGACAGGCTCCGTTGAAAGAACCATCCCACCGCAGCGGAGCCTGTCAGTCCTTGAGTTTAGAAGCTGCATTCGCGCGACTACACTACACCCGCTCCGCACCACAGTCTGCGTCCCAGTTTTAAAAAATTCCCGCGAAAACAGTATTAAAGAAAACGGTGTGCTTTAACAAAGTAGAACTATTTTTATTTTGAAACGTGTGTTGGAAGTGGGGTGAAGGCTTCTCTGTACACAAAATTAGAAAGTCACAGGTTACCCTGCTCACTCAGGAACTTTGCTTTCAAAGCCTCCCGGATGCACAGCGCTTCCCGCTGGTCTCTTCTAATTGCCCGGCTGTCTGGCTGTGAGTAATCAGCAGCCAGGCTAATTTCCTCAACCTCCCACCCCGCCATAAAGGTCTCCCCCTTGCTCTCACAGAGATTGTGGAGCACACAGCAAGCTGCTATAACAATGGGGATATTGGTTTTGCTGAGATCACAGCGAGTCATCAAGCTTCTCCATCTCCCCTTGAGACGTCCAAAAGCACACTCCACCACCATTCTGCACTTGCTCAGCCGGTAGTTGAAGAGTTCTTTTTCAGTGTCCAGGGCACCTGTATAGGGCTTCATGAGCCAGGGCATTAGCGGGTAGGCTGGGTCCCCGAGGATCACTATAGGCATCTCCACATCCCCAACAGTTATTTTGTGGTCCGGGAAGTAAATACCTTGCTGCAGCCGTCTAAACAGACCAGAGTTCCTGAAAACACGAGCGTCATGAACCTTGCCCGGCCATCCCACGTAGATGTTGGTAAAACGTCCCCTGTGGTCCACCAGTGCTTGCAGCACCATGGAAAAGTAGCCCTTTCTGTTAATGTACTGGCTGGCCTGGTGGTCCGGTGCCAGGATAGGGATGTGAGTTCCATCTATGGCCCCACCGCAGTTTGGGAATCCCATCGCTGCGAAGCCATCTATGATCGCCTCCAAGTTTCCCAGGGTCACTACCTTTGGCAGCAGTACATCAACGATTGCCTTGGCTACTTGCATCACAACAACCCCCACGGTAGATTTGCCCACCCCAAACTGGCTCGCGACTGACCGGTAGCTGTCAGGCGTTGCAAGCTTCCAGAGGGCTATGGCCACTCGCTTCTGGACAGTCAGGGCTGCTCGCATCCGGGTGTCATTGCGCTTCAGGGCAGGGGACAGCAACTCACAAAGTTCAAGGAAAGTTCCCTTCCGCATGCGGAAGTTTCGCAGCCACTGTGATTCATCCCAGACCTGCAGCACTATGCGGTCCCACCACTCAGTGCTTGTTTCCCGTGCCCAGAATCGCCGTTTCACAGCATCAACATGACCCATTGCCACCGTGATGTCCTCGGCGCTGGGTCCCCTGCTTTCTGAGAGGTCTGTGCTACTCTCAGACTTCAGGCCATCACCGCGTTGACGTAGCCTCCTCGCCTGACTTTTCTGCATCTGCCTCAGGGCAACCTGTATGATAAGCTGCGAGGCGTTGAGAGCGGCCACAACTGCAGCGATGGTTGCAGCGGGCTCCATGCTCACAGTGCTGTGGCGTCCGCGCTGTCAATGACTGGAAAAGTGCGCGAAATGATTTCCCGCCGGCGCTTTCAGGGAGGGAGGGAGGGCGGGAGTGATGGACGGATGACGACAGTTACCCAAAAGCACCCTGGCCCCTTTTTTTTTTACCCAGAAGGCATTTGCGGCTCCACCCAGAATTCCAATGGGCGGCGGGGACTCCGGGAACTGTGGGATAGCTGCCCTCAGTACACCGCTTCCAATGTCGACGCTTTCCCCGTTAGTGTGGACTCACAAAGTCGAATTACTGTCCTTAGTGTGGACACACACGTTCGACTTTGCAATATCGATTCCAAATATTCGATTTAAGTAAAATCGAACTACTCTCGTAGTGTAGACAAGGCCTTATATATATCATTGCTGCCTGGTCTCAACAACTTTAACTCCCTGACCACTCGAGCAAACAATTCCTCCCAAAGCCAAAGTGTGTTCAACATGTTAGACTAGCGCCTAAAATATCATTATACAAGTTACTAGGAGGACTAAATCCAAAACAGCAAAAAAGTAGGCAGTTACAGATCCCTGCCCAGAACTGTCATATCAGCAGCCTACCTTACCAAAATGAAATTGCAAAACTAAGACAGACTTTTGCTAAATACAGAATTGGTGACCACAGCCTAGAGGTGGAAACTGGCAGATACAAGCCGAAGTGTAAAGGCAAACAGGACAAACTGTGTAGCCACTGTGACAGTAAAGAGATGGAAACAGAGACACTTTCTACTCCACTGTCTGAATTATGAGAGTGTGAGACAGCCCCTCAGTTATTTTGGAATTATGAAAGATAACTCATCAAAAAGTGATGAGAAACTGGGAGAAAGAAGAAAGATGGCATTGTGCAACATAGTAATCTGTCACAAGGCCAGAAGTGGACAGTAATGGCAAATGGACTCAGGATCAAATCCCAAACTTACTGTGCAAAGTATTCTGGTAGGTCATACCTATCTGACTGACCAGTGCAGAGTCTTGATTTTTTTTTTCTTAGTTTGGCAATATTTGTATAGTTTGTCATCACTGACTTGAACTGAAATTGAGAAAAGGGACTAGAGAGAGAGAGATTGTTATGGGATATATGAAAGGGAATTACAAGAAGGCTACATAGGTAACCCCAAAGTGTACTTAGTTCTGTAGTTACACAGAATAATTTAACAAATTTACTTTCCTGGCCATGTTGTCAAATAGTTTGAATTGCAGACATAAAAGAAACAGGAATGCAGAGGGACTAACCAGAAATGAGAATACTGCTATTCATCTATTTAGGTTCTTTTACTGTGCCCATCACTGTGGTATCTGAATGCCCTCTGCCAGAAGCTGATGCTCTTAGAAAAATGGTAAATAATAACACTGTATCCCCGGCCAGTAACTTTAGAAACAGAGACTAACCCAAGAGAAAAAGCTTACAAAAAAACAACAACATGGATCGGGACATGCAGGTGAATGAAAGACAAACACAGGGATGGATTTAAGCAGCCTGCCACAATTTTATTAAATTAACAATGGGGTGTGGGTGCTATACACCCACCCTCCTAACATACCAGTCATTTAATTGAGTCCAGTGTGGCATTACAAGGGATCCCACCATACAACCAATAATTCGGGGCAGACCTTTGTCAACCAAAACCCTAGGACTCAGCTTGCTCCTGAATCATCTCCCCCTCCCTTTTGCCCTCATATGAGGGGTACAAGGTACCAAAGGGGACCTCTGTCTTGGAGACTTCAGATCTCCCCTCCACTTTACAAGCAAAATCTATACCGACCATATCACAGACACCAGCCACAAGTTGCAACAAACCTTCCTATCTTATTTCCTATCATTAAAATTCCTATTCTTACTCTTTTAACCTAAACTGGGCCTGCACAATGCTGCAAGGAAGGTGAAAAACCCTCTGGACCTCTGCTAATTTGGCCTAAGGGGAAACATTTCTTTCTGACTTCCAAAACAGGAAATTGGTCGGACCTACAACATCCTGGAAACACAACTCAACATACCTCTTCTACAAGGAGGGAGGATGGGAAAGCAATATGGCAAGATGGACACCTGCGAAGGCTTTAAATTGAGAAAATGGGGGCTGAGAGAGCCAATCAGTTCCTCTCATTTCCCTCTTCTCCCCTCAGTTGGCGAATATGAGGTGGGGAAGTCCCTTCCCCCAGGCGCGCTCCCATAGGTACTTTGAGGCAGGAGAAGGGGCTGTGCTCCAGTATGTCCAGGCATGAGCCCTCCCCTCCCACTCCTAGGAGTTGACCATCTTTCCTTCCCCACTGAGATGGGAAAGGGCCCTTGATACCAAGGTTCCTACCCATGTACAGTTTCCAAATATTCTAAAAGGCAATGATTCTCTCTGGGTGCAATATTTATCTACCTCAATTAAAATCTGCTATTTTTGTAAAGCAATGTCAGCAGAGGAAAGGAAGATTAATATGTACTGCAAGATGTTACTGCTGCCACAATTAAAATAGCCATGTTGTAGTGTGGGAGGAATATCTGTGCAAGGTACATCTTGATGTATGTGAACAGCCACTGTAATCACATGACAAATACTTTCACAGGGGATATAATGCATCTCTCAGACATACGTGATGTGGAAGTCAGAATAGCTTATATTTAATTACTTACGGGCTGTGGGCCAGGATATCACTTGGGTCAGGTGGTTAATCCTCATGTTGTATATAACATCAGTACACTTTGTCTTTTTAATCTGCCCCAGATCATTTTTCTTCATTTCAGAGCCAGATTTTTTTTTCTTTAGATGGAAGCTTGATCATGAGTCTAAATTCCAAATAGCTTCTTCCTGTTTAATCAAACCGCTTTCAACATATACTGTATTCATTCAATTAAAACTATACACTGTATAATGCCTACTGCATGCACAAACGTAAGCTATAGGCATGGTTTAAAAAGCTGTCAGGGGTTAGATTTTCACACTGATGAAGTACCCTTTTTGACATACTGTAGAGCCCTCTGAACTTCTCTTTACTACCTATTTTAGAATGATTTCATAGAATCATAGAATCATAGAATATCAGAGTTGGAAGGGACCTCAAGAGGTCATCTAGTCCAACCCCCTGCTCAAAGCAGGACCAATTCCCAGCTAAATCATCCCAGCCAAGGCTTTGTCAAGCCGGGCCTTAAAAACCTCCAAGGAAGGAGACTCCACCACCTCCCTAGGTAACGCATTCCAGTGTTTCACCACCCTCCTAGTGAAATAGTTTTTCCTGATATCCAACCTGGACCTCCCCCACTGCAACTTGAGACCATTGCTCCTTGTTCTGTCATCTGCCACCACTGAGAACAGCCGAGCTCCATCCTCTTTGGAACCCCCCTTCAGGTAGTTGAAGGCTGCTATCAAATCCCCCCTCATTCTTCTCTTCTGGAGACTAAACAATCCCAGTTCTCTCAGCCTCTCCTCATAAGTCATGTGCTCCAGACCCCTAATCATTTTTGTTGCCCTCCGCTGGACTCTTTCCAATTTTTCCACATCCTTCTTGTAGTGTGGGGCCCAAAACTGGACACAGTATTCCAGATGAGGCCTCACCAATGTCGAATAAAGGGGAACGATCACGTTCCTCGATCTGCTGGCAATGCCCCTACTTATACAGCCCAAAATGCCATTAGCCTTCTTGGCAACAAGAGCACACTGTTGACTCATATCCAGCTTCTCGTCCACTGTGACCCCTAGGTCCTTTTCAGCAGAACTGCTACCTAGCCATTCGGTCCCTAGTCTGTAGCAGTGCATGGGATTCTTCCGTCCTAAGTGCAGGACTCTGCACTTGTCCTTGTTGAACCTCATCAGGTTTTTTTCTGCCCAATCCTCTAATTTGTCTAGGTCCCTCTGTATCCAATCCCTACCCTCTAGTGTATCTACCACGCCTCCTAGTTTAGTGTCATCTGCAAACTTGCTGAGAGTGCAGTCCACACCATCCTCCAGATCATTAATAAAGATATTAAACAAAACCGGCCCCAGGACCGAACCTTGGGGCACTCCACTTGAAACCGGCTGCCAACTAGACATGGAGCCATTGATCACTACCCGTTGAGCCCGACGATCTAGCCAGCTTTCTATCCACCTTACAGTCCATTCATCCAGCCCATACTTCTTTAACTTGGTGGCAAGAATACTGTGGGAGACAGTATCAAAAGCTTTGCTAAAGTCAAGAAATAACACATCCACTGCTTTCCCCTCATCCACAGAACCAGTTATCTCATCATAGAAGGCAATTAGGTTAGTCAGGCACGACTTCCCCTTCATGAATCCATGCTGACTGTTCCTGATCACTTTCCTCTCCTCTAAATGTTTCATAATAGATTCCTTGAGGACCTGCTCCATGATTTTTCCAGGGACTGAGGTGAGGCTGACTGGCCTGTAGTTCCCCGGATCCTCCTCCTTCCCTTTTTTAAAGATGGGCACTACATTAGCCTTTTTCCAGTCATCTGGGACCTCCCCCGATCGCCATGAGTTTTCAAAAATAATGGCTAATGGCTCTGCAATCTCACCCGCCAACTCTTTTAGCACCCTCGGATGCAGCGCATCCGGCCCCATGGACTTGTGCACGTCCAGTTTTTCTAAATAGTCCTGAACCACTTCTTTCTCCACAGAGGGTTGGTCACCTTCTCCCCATGCTGTACTGCCCAGTGCAGCAATCTGGGAGCTGACCTTGTGCGTGAAGACAGAGGCAAAAAAATCATTGAGTACATTAGCTTTTTCCACATCCTCTGTCACTAGGTTGCCTCCCTCATTCAGTAAGGGGCCCACACTTTCCTTGATTTTCTTCTTGTTGCTAACATACCTGAAGAAACCCTTCTTGTTACTCTTAACATCTCTTGCTAACTGCAACTCCAAGTGTGATTTGGCCTTCCTGATTTCACTCCTGCACGCCTGAGCAATATTTTTATACTCCTCCCTGGTCATTTGTCCAATCTTCCACTTCTTATAAGCCTCTTTTTTGCATTTAAGATCAGCAAGGATTTCACTGTTTAGCCAAGCTGGTCGCCTGCCATATTTACTATTCTTTCTACACATCGGGATGGTTTGTTCCTGCAACCTCAATAAGGATTCTTTAAAATACAGCCAGCTCTCCTGGACCCCTTTGCCCTTCATGTTATTCTCCCAGGGGATCCTGCCCATCTGTTCCCTGAGGGAGTCAAAGTCTGCTTTTCTGAAGTCCAGGGTCCGTATTCTGCTGCTCTCCTTTCTTCCTTGTGTCAGGATCCTGAACTCGACCATCTCATGGTCACTGCCTCCCAGGTTCCCATCCACTTTTGCTTCCCCTACTAGTTCTTCCCTGTTTGTGAGCAGCAGGTCAAGAAAAGCTTTGCCCCTAGTTGGTTCCTCCAGCACTTGCACCAAGAAATTGTCCCCTACACTTTCCAAAAATTTCCTGGATTGCCTGTGCACCGCTGTATTGCTCTCCCAGCAGATATCAGGGTGATTAAAGTCTCCCATGAGAACCAGGGCCTGTGATCTAGCAATTTCTGCTAGTTGCCAGAAGAAAGCCTCGTCCACCTCATCCCCCTGGTCTGGTGGTCTATAGCAGACTCCAACCACAACATCACCCTTGTTGCTCCCACTTCTCAACTTTATCCAGAGACTCTCAGGTTTTTCTGCAGTATCATACCGGAGCTCTGAGCAGTCATACTCCTCTCTTACTCATACTCCTCTCTTATTTGATTTGATGTTGCTCAATGAAGCAAGAATCTGAAATTTTGGATCCTACTCATAAAGGAACCCTTTTCAAATTCTGCTCAATGGCTCATCTTTCTTGAACTATTCAGCTGTGCTGAGGTGTCTTCCAACTACTTCCAGCAAACTCTTCCAATACACTTTGGTAGTCAATCATCAACATAAACAGTCTACTATCAGGCAGCATATATTCTGTACAGGAGACAGAACACTCAGCCAATGTAGTGACATTTAATGCAAAACAAACATGTTTGATAACCAAATATTTTGCTACAAGATAAAACCCATATGATTGTAACAAACTACAGGCAATACATGGCACTACAGATCAGTATTTCCCAAGTACAAAAGAGGCACCAGAGAACTGATTCTAAGTACCCCAAGGGCTTGTCTACACAGGCAGTTATTTTGGAATACCTATTCCTGACTGATTAATTCCATTAGGGAGGTGGATTAATCAAATTCCAAATAAGGCATTCCTATTCTGAAATGAGAGTGTCCACATGTGGAATTAATCAGAAACAGTTAAACTGCTTTAAAATCACATCCTGTCATATTCTGAATTGATTTCCATATTTAGACAAGCCCTAAACCCACTTTACACTTTTCCAGCAGTATAAAGGGTACTTAAATTGTATCAAACCCTTGATGTTTAATATTTTGGATTATTAAATGTGTTTCTACTACTGTGCTTGTGTTTGCTATGGAATTGTTATGTCTTATTTTTGCTGCAATTTCAGTTCACAATAGTTAATATGCAATATAAATTCTCTTTCAAGAATGTTTTCTTTTTGGGATGCTCCACAGATTGGACATCACTACAGTCCTATCATGTATGCATAGTGTTCTCTTCTATCATAAAATACATTAGATCTATAATTTCAGCTTTGATGCATGGCTGTAGAAGTACTAAGATTAAAAAGCCTTGAGGTGATGTTGAGTTCATTATAGGAAGCTAGCAGGGCTTTTTCCACTGGATAAAAGAAATTTGATTACTGGCATCTATAGGAGACAGTTGTGTCTACTTTGAATGTTATGATTTCTTTTATAAGCTAGCTAGTTATAATTTCTGAGCTGTGATTTCTCCCCAAGTGGAACTAGTACTTCAGTCAAGCTTTTCAGCAAGAATTCAACTTAACAGAAATGTCTTTTTCTTTATTTCCTTATCATAAAAATAAATATTAATCTGCTGCTTGAAAGGCTTCTGAAGCCTGACGGCAGATTTTTCAAAGGTCTTCTTATTTATTTGAAAATTTCAACAAAACTCTGTGTTTATGATGTTGTTCATTGAGTCTGTGGCTAATGTAGAAAAGGATAGAATCCAAATTTCTCTGGCAATTTGATTTTATTTATAGTGTTCACAGAGTTCTTTATCATAATGATCCTGCAGCTTTTTTAATGGATGTTCTTGGGGTGTTTTTTGTTTTGCTCTGGATGTGTCAGGCACAATCAAGATACTCCTGCAGACAAACTGCATGTCTAATAAATTAAATGTAAAGAAAAATGTAATCTGATAATCTACTTTTCCCAAATGAATTAGATTGACTTTATGATATACACTTTTAATGCACTCTGTCTCCCATGAATAAAGACCAAAAATGAAAGCCCCATCCAAAAAAAAAAGGGGAGGTTGATATTCAGAAATTATAACATTTCCTCCCTCCCAAACTATAGAGTGTGAGGGAAATAAGTGTCAATGTATTTCATTGTTGAGTGTGCATATGGGAATATACCTTTTCATTTCTGTAGCACCTTCTGAGGATGTCAAAGCATTCTTTGGGCTTGGTTTACTAAATGAGTTTGGTGTTTTAAATAGGGATGAACTTAAGCATGTGCTTACATTTAAGCACAATGCTTTGAGTTGTATCTTTTGTGAGTGTAATATGTACATTGACCAGATTTAAGTTATTTTAGATATTTAATACAGGAATTGAACTGTGACAATCAGAATGGAATTTAAACAAAAGGAGCGACTCTATCATAGTCTTGGTATATTCATGGACAGAGTCTGCAGAACCTTCACAGCTGTGCATCTGATCTTCCAGCCATATGCAGGCAAAATGCCAACTGACTTTTGTAACCAGGTTCCTAGTGGGGGTCAGCTGTGGTCACTCAATTAGGGTGAACTGCAAAGAATGGGGCAGACAATCCCCAAAAAGCGTACCGGCATAACTGGGACCTCAGTCTTGAAACTCAAACTTCCTCTGATGAAGCCAAAGCAGATCTGAGATCCCAGTTATGCTGGTACACCCTGAATATGATATTTGGACATTGGACTATAACCTATTAACTATTTCTGAAAGAACTCTTTGCAACTACAAAGCTCACCATCTCTGCTATGAGTCTGCACCTCAATGAATTGAACTCATGTCTGTATGTATATTGATCTTTTAACCATACTCTCTTTTGTTTTTTTTAATAAAGTTCAGTTTAGTTAATAAGAATTGGCTGTAACTTGTATTTGGGTAAGATCTGAAACATTCATTAACCTGGGAGGTCATGTGTCCAATCCTTTGGGATTGGTAGAACCTTTTCTTTTATATGATGAAATAAGATTTTCAGAAATCATCACATTTGATGTGGGTACCTGGATGGAGGCCTGAGGCTGGATCACTTTAAGGGATCTGGGTTGTTTGGACTTCTGAGTAACTAGTAAGGTAATAAAGAAACTGTTTTATGCTAGCTTGGTAAATCTAAGCATTGGAATATCCACCAGCTTTATGGGGATTGTCTGCCCCATTCTTTGCAGTTCACCCTAATTGAGTGATCACAGCTGGCCCCCACCAGGACCTCGGTCACAGTGAGGTAGTCGTGCTTGGATACCCATTAGCACAGGTTAATTGGGTTTTTGGATAAGAACCCCACGCTTGTCAAAAAAATAATTTTGATATTGCGGAGTTTAAGGGTTAAAAATCAGTTACAGTGAGTGACCCACGATCATATGAGGATCACTTTAAGGGAACTGTGTTGTTTGGACTTCTCAGTAACTAGTAAGGTAATAAAGAAGCTGTTTTATGCTGGCTTGGTAAATCTAAGTATTGGAATATCCACCAGCTTTTGGGGGTTTGTCTGCCCCATTATTTGCAGTTCTTCCTGATTGAGTGACTATAGCAGCCCCCACTGGGACCCTGGTCACAACTTTAATGAGAGTTTTGCTTGCACAGGACTGAAGAATCAGGCTTTTATGAGTTTGTGATGGTTGGCAAACTGTGTAATGAATTGTGTTAGTCAAATTGTATATATACTAAACAATGTTAGAAAATGAATATTATAGGAAATTATAAAGGAGTTTTGCTTTTGTATGTGTCCTTGATGACATAGCAATCCAGAACTTAGCTGAAAAAGCTTCAGGGTTGCATAAAGCATGAAATTTGCTTGTGTGTCTTACTTTGTAAAACCTTGGTCTGCGTAAATAGCCAGGTGAAACAGAATATCATGAAGGAATTGTTAACTTCAGATGCTTCTCAAGACAAGCTAACGAGCAAAAATCCAAGGCCACAAAAACAGACTAGTAAAATGAAACCAACTAGACGTAGCCAGTAGGATTAACAGCAGAGTATAGATGATAAAAGCAGATAAATAAAACTAACTTTTAGTAGGGTAAGCAAAAATGTATTAGTTTAGGCTATTGTGATTTATGCATAAAACTGTTTAGTCAGGGGTTTAGAATGGGTAGGCACACACATGAGGTAACTGAGTACTGATTCTGTGTAAAGTTACAGAACGAGATATCAGAGATAGGTGACTGACAGTAGGAATGTGGAGAAGACACAATAGAAGAATATAGAGACCAGACTTTGAAAAAAAGGTCACCCTATCCCCAGGAGAGGTAATTGCTTACTGTCTCATTTTCACTATATAATTATAAAATGTAATTTGAAATATAAATATTGTACAGTACAGTACATGCACAGTACAGTACTTACATTTCAATGTATAGTATCAGGAGGTAGCTGTGTTAGTCTGTATCCACAAAAACAACAAGGAGTCCAGTGGCACCTTAGAAGTGTATCTGAAGAAGTGAGGTTTTTTTACCCACAAAAGCTTATGCCCAAATAAATCTGTTAGTCTTTAAGGTGCCACCGGACACCTTGTTGTTTTTGTGGATGCAGACTAACACGGCTACCCCCTGATTCTATACACTGAAATGTAAGTATTGTACAATATTTATATTCCAAATTACTTATTTTATAATTATATAGTGAAAATGAGACAGTAAGCGATTTTTCAGTAACAGTGTGCTGTGACACTTTTGTACGTTTATGTCTGATTTTGTAAGCGAGTAGTTTTTAAATGAGATGACACTTGGAGGTACATAAGACAAATCAGACTCCTGGAAAGGTTGAGAGCCACTGGCTTAAGAGACTGGCTGTCCAAAGCCACAGCCTGGGTGCTCAGTTTGGTCTGGGCTGAGCAGGAGTCTGGGAAATCTGAAACTCAATTTCTATAAAAGAATAGATTTTATAAGCACAGTAAAATAATCCAATATATGTGGTATGTAATGATAACTTGTAATATAGTTCACTAATGTCATGATACTACCACACTCATATCTAACCTACCAAAGCAAGTGCACTAATGTCCAGCAATGTGACTTAAATATTTAAGAAATTAAAACATACTCAAATTATCATTATAGTTTCTCTTTACTCTCCTTCCTTGGAATTTACACCAAGACAATCTTAAAACTAATCTCACCCTCTTGAAGCCAATGGAGTTACACCAAAGATGAATTTATACCTCAGTGAATACCTGTTGGGATAGGCTTTCCCAGGGTTTCTTTGATGCCTAAAGCTACTGGGGATATCCAGATCATCCTGTTGGGTGACAAATGAGATCCACTCTACTTTAGTCTTAAATAGTTTTTATAGCCTTTATTTTGTACATTTTAAAGAAAATGCTAATACCACCTCTGAATTACAAAGACATGCAAAAAAACATATAGGGCAAGAAAAGTAATTGGAAAAAAAAGGTCACCCTATCCCCAGGAGAGGTAACTTATCAATTACTTTTCTCTGTATTCTTCTACTGTGTCTTCTCCACATTCCTACTGTCAGTCACCTATCTCTGATATCTGATACCTTGTTCTGTAACTTTGCACAGAAGAACAAAAGTGTCACAGCACACTGTCACTGAAAAATTGCTTACTGTCTCATTTTCACTATATAATTATAAAATAAGTAATTTGGAATATAAATATTGTACAGCACAGTACTTGTATAGTACAGTACTTACATTTCAGTGTATAGTATCAGGAGGTAGCCGTATTAGTCTGTATCCACAAAAACATCAAGAAGTCCGATGACACCTTAGAAGTGCTTCTGAAGAAGTGAGGTTTTTTACCCACAAAAGCTTATGCCCAAATATATCTCTTAGTCTTTAAGGTGCCACCGGACTCCTTGTTGTTATTTTAGTGTTCAGTAGATAGAGCAGTATAAACATCTCTCAAAGGTGTGGAAGAGTGGAGCTGACTAAACCCACAATAGCTCAGTAACCTGTGTTGCCCAGTGTGAGGTTTGTAAACCTCATGACACCCGTCTATGCAGTAATCCAACTTCCGTTCACCTTAATAGAAGTCAAGTGCAGAAAATGTGACCCAGATTGTCAAATCTCTCAGCTCTCTGTTACACATGGGTCTGCACCATTCAAGTGATGTTCCACATACTAAAAAAAACAGGGGTGTGTGTCACTCTTCCTCACCCCTACTAGGACAATGTGCACCCCAGTGGGCAGACAAAGGAAGCTGATGGTGCACTTCCATGAACTCAGGTACTACAGTGGTGGGTCCTACAGCATGGAGGATCTTTGAACTGGAGTTGGGCAAAATTTTACTCACAAAACATCTTTTATGGGGGTGGGGAGAGGTAGATTTGTCAACACCAAAAAGTGTCATGAATTCATATCAATGGTGTCAAATTGTTTCAGAACAAAAACAAACAAAAAAAGAAAATGTTTTGATTTGAAATGACTTTGTTTCAAAAATTTCCTTTAATTATATTCTAAAGAAATAAAAAACATTTTAAAATGATCAAAACCAGAATGAAACATCTGTGCACCCAAATCTCTCTTTTTTTTTTTTACTTTTTATTCACCAAAAAATTTGAAAATTTTCATGTTTGGTTTGACCAGTAACTATTTTTTAATTTATTTATTTTTTCAAAATTGCCAATGAACCAAAAAAACCCATTATTCACCCAACTCTTCCTTGTACCTTGATCTTAATCCCTTAACATCCCCTTTAGTTACCCAAAGAAAAAGTCACATTCTGGCTCCAAGAGGGAAATGCAGTACACCTTCATTTGGCATACCCAAAAGTGCTTTACAGAATTAAAAGATGAACAATCTACAGCAAGTATTCGCATAATGAACAGAGGAGGAAAAACTGAGAGGCATAGGTCAGGCAAAATTCAGCTGCTTTAGATGTTAGAAACAGCCTGGAAGATTATCACTCTAATATTTATTTGAGAGTTTGTGGGAAGAGGTTGGTACTACATGAGTCCCATCCGGGAGGCTGCTACAAGTTCACCAAGACTTTTGAAAAAAGAAAAGGCATTTTTGACAAGATCCTGAAATAAGTGAATAGCCATGTGAGCAATTAGTGTTATGGAATTGCCTGAAGGGCATTCTGCATGTGCCAAAGTGCCTATAACTGGCACTTGCAGAGGCTCAGGAAGGAGCTGCAATGCAATGATGGAGTGTAAAGTGAGATAGCGGTGGAAATAAGCAATATTGCAGATATATATATTAGGCAGAAAAGAGGTGGGAGAAGGAGAGATCATTGTCAAGGTTAAGAACAGTGGAGGTGAAGACAAAGTCTGAATCAAGAAGGAAGACAGTTCTAATGGAAAAACAATGAGGAGTCCTTGTGGCACCTTAGAGACTAACAAATTTATTTGGGCATAAGCTTTCGTAGGCTAAAACCCACTTCATCAGATGCACGGAATGGAAAATACAGTAAGCAGGTATAAATATACAGCACATGAAAAGATAGGAGTTGCCTTACCAACTTTGGGGGGGTCAGTGCAAACAAGGCCAATTCAATCAAGGTGGATGTGGCCCATTCCCAGCAGTTGACAAGAAGGTGTGAGTATCAACAGAGGGAAAACTATTTTTTGTGGTGACCCAGCCACTCCTAGTCTGTATTCAGGCCCAATTTGATAGTGTCAAGTTTGCAAATTTATGCCAGTTCTGCAGTTTCTCGTTGAAGTCTGTTTTTGAAGTTTTTTTTGTTGAAGAATGGCTACTTTTAAGTTTGTTATTGAGTGGCCAGGGAGACTGAAGTGCTCTCCTACTGGTTTTTAAATATTACAATTCTTGATGTCTGATTTGTGTCCATTTATTCTTTTGCATAGAGACTGTCCGATTTGGCCAATGTACATGGCAGAGGGGCATTGCTGGCATGTGATGGCATATATCACATTGGTAGATGTGCAGGTGAACGAGCCCTTGATGGTGTGGCTGATACGGTTGGGTCCTATGATGGTGTCCCTTGAATAGATATGCGGACAGAGTGGACAACGAGGTTTGTTGCAGGGGTTGGTTCCTGGGTTAGTGTTCCTATCCTGTAGTGTGTAGTTGCTGGTGAGTATTTGCTTCAGGTTCGGGGGCTGTCTGTAAGCGAGGACTGGCCTGTCTCCCAAGGTCTGTGAGAATGAGGGATCATCCTTCAGGATAGGTTGTAGATCCTTGATGATGCGCTGGACAGGTTTTAGTTGGGGTCTGTAGGTAATGGCTAGCGGTGTTCTGTTACTTTCTATGTTGAACCTGTCCTGTAGTAGGTGACCTCTGGGTGCCCCTCTGGCTCTGTCAATCTGTTTCTTCACTTCCCCAGGTGGGTATTGTAGTTTTAAGAATGCTTGATAAAGACCTTGTAGGTGTTTATCTCTGTCTGAGGGATTGGAGCAAATGCGGTTGTATCTTAAGGCTTGGCTGTAGACAATGGATCGAGTGATGTGGTCTGGATGAAAGCTGGAGGCATATAGGTAAGTATAGAGGCCAGTAGGTTTCCGGTATAGGGTGGTGTTTATGTGACCATCGCTTATTTGTACTGTAGTGTCCAGGAAGTGGATATCTTGTGGTGGACTGGTCCAGGCTGAGGTTGATGGTGGGGTGGAAATTGTTGAAATCCAGGTGGAATTCTAATGGAGTCATGGGTGAAAGATGAGACCAATCAACAAGAGAGGGGAAATCAGTAAGAATAAGAGGTACATATTTTAAGGCACTGAATAAGATCAGGAAGATCCAGAGAAAGCAAAGGATAGAAAAGAGGATGAACCCAAGCCAGGGAGTGAAGGCAACATTTGATGTTACTATGAATTGAGGCAATCTTAATGGAAAGAGAAATGAACCTTACTCACAACAATAACTGGAGAAAAGCAGAGAGGGGAAGAGAGAGTTAATGATTCTGAAACAGGAGAATGGATTGCAAGCATCTTTGGAAATGAGGGTGAAGTAAAAAATTAGAATTTGCCTCTCCATATTTCTTTTATGCATAGAAAATACCCAAAGGCTTTCTAATAAGTTTCATGTACGTTCCACTTCAGCCTTTTTAATCTCTTGTTGCATCATGATCTGTAATTTTTTTCCCTCTGGTTTTCTAGTGCTACCATATCTTTTATCTTTCAGTTCTTTCACTTCATGTTCAGTCTTCCTTTGTCTTATCTTCCCATCATGAGGTTTCTTTTTCTTTCCTCATTTAAATATACTGATTCCTTTCTTCGTCTAGTCAAAGGCTGGCATCAAGTGTGACTGCATTTTAATATGTGGCATTAAGTATTTATTTCCAAAACAGTCTACACAGACATGGTCGCCTTTGTACCATTAGTCAGCTTTTTTGTTTTCTTCACTGATATTCAGCTGAAGAAAAACCTTGAGATGTCTGCTGTTCTTCCTGTCCTGCTGATTCACTTTCCACTACTAACTATCCATGGGTCAGGTGAACAAGAGAGGGGTCACCGTACAGATTGTACTGCATACAACTATTTTAAGATTAAACACTCTAAGGGTGGGATTCTCAAAAGCCCTAAGCATTGGCCTAACTCTGTTCCCATTAAACTGAGTGGTAATATTCCTGTTCATTTTAATGGGAATAGAGTTAGTCCAATGCTGAGAGCTTTTGAAAATCCTATCTTGAGTAGATAGCTCTCTTTGGTACTTCTGTGCCACCCCTGCCCATTCTCCCCCCCACACACATTACCATATCTGAGCATCTTACAATCTTTAGAGTGTTTTTTAGCCTCACAATGTCCGTGTGAGGAAGGAAAATGCTATTGTACTACTTGTACACATTGGGAATTAAGACACAAAGAGAGTGACTTCCCTAAGATCACACCAAGTCTTTGGTGCAGCAGAGATTTGAATTCAGTGCTCCCAAGTACCAGACTAGTGCCCTCCTCACCAAACCACCCTTTCTCCCTATTTGCTTACTGCTAATTGGGAGCAGGTGAACTTTGCAATATTCAGGTCATGTGTTCTACAGAATTAGATCCTACATGGTCCATTTGCAGAAACCAGCTCCGTAGCATAGTAAAAAAGTAAATATATCCAATCAACCACTTCTCTACAAAAGGTTTTTGATGAATTGATCTAGTGTTTAGCGTTTATGGAGGAGGTATAAATGGGCCAGGGCAGATATCATCTTGGAAATAATTGCTGGGTGTTACAGGTTTCTTTCAAGGAGGCGTAGAAAAGGAATCAATCTCTGAATGAGCTGAGGCACAGTGCATTCCAGCCTGTATTCTGGGAATTCTGTGGAGAGCTTTCTGGCTTTTCCTATGAGAGTGATGCAATAGGGAATACATTTTAATGATGGAGTTTGACAAATTCAGTGTCTATGGAGAAAAAAACTGCAGAGAGCAAAGCAAAACAGAAAGTCAGCTAAAATTCTATTTTATCGATGTGAGGGCAAGTATATACCTACCATAGCAACTGTAGATTAGAGGTAGGCAAACAATTTGCAACCAATCATGTATTCAGTAAACCAGTTGTCCTCAAATATATTGTTAAGGGTTATGAACTATATTACAGTTAGCTAAATATTCCTGAACATTCATCAGGGGAACTATATTACAAGTAGCTGAACATTCACCTGGTGTTGAAAGCAACAATTAAAAAACAGGTCTACTTTTCTCAAATCTGCTCTGCTGAATACAATAGAAACAAAATATCCAGCATGAAAACTTCATGATGAACTGCATAAACACAATAGCATTGATAGGATGAGCATGTAATCATTCCAGGAAAGGAATGGAAATTTAAAACCACTGCAAAGAGATCAGGTCTATTACTGTTCTTGGTTCAGAATGGCTTTTGAATATGCAATGTACATATCGACAATGAATTGCGATCTCAGGACAAAAATTCACCAGGACTAAAAAATGAGAATGGACAATGAATTGTTTCTATGCTTTAAGTATATGGAAGTTCCAGTTTCTCCTAGCACAGAACCAGCTGGTAGCAACAAAGGAAATGACTTGCCAATCTGTGGGCTATGTTTCACCATCCAAGGAGGTAATGCCAATCTTTCTGCATATGTCTGAAAGTCAGAATTCTACTCAGAACAGAATCCAGAATAGGGGATGAGTTCACAGACTGGAAAATGCTACCAAGTTCTCCTGAAAATGTGCTTTGGAATAGCTAACCTAGTTAAAATGTGTTCCTCAGCCTGGGAACAGAATGATCCCCTGATTGTGTTTACAAAGTGAGTATCTACATTGATCGGATAGACCAGCTTTACACTGTTTGTGCATTTGTATTGTAGTAATGCCTAGAGGCCCTAGTTAGGGATCAGGCCCTATTGTGTTAGATGCTGGATACACATCTGATGACAGTCTCTGCCCTAAGTGATATACAATCTGAGTTTTAATTTGAAGGGATCATGTATGTCATGTGGTGATATGTACATATATATAAATATTTTTAAATGTGGGATCTTAAAGTTAAGCTCCTAAATTCATATTTAGATCAAAATTTATCCTAGAGATGGCCTAGAGAAAATAAACAAGCAACTGTTGCCTTAAACTCAAAAGTGTGAAAGCTTGTCTCTAAAAATGGTCCAGAAGCTTAAAAGTCCCCCGAGTTTAGGGATAGTATTTCTACTGAAACAGTTTACTTATTACTAGTTATAAAACTAGAAACCATACTATCAACTGTGAAACTATATAATTAGTTTCTTTATGGACCTGCAATTTTTGCTAGATAAAATAAAAAACTGTCACCAAACACAGAGGCCATTATGAATATGACAGGTCATTTACAGAAAAAAGGTTGTGTAAAAGTAACATCTGATAATTTGTTGGAAACATTAGCATATAGATGGCTGTGGGAAGTGTGAAATATTATCTAAATTGCTGCAATATCCAAATAGGATTTTGTATTTTGTTACCATAATGCTACTAGCAGTTCATACTTAAACAATTTACAGATATAGCACTCATGTGTGAACAGAACCGTGCATTGCTCCTTCATGTTAAAATATTGAGAGCTGTTGAGCTGAGACCACAGATTACTCTTATTGTCCAAAAATCAGTAATTAAGTGTTCAAGGATGACTAATAATCCTGGGGAAAAATACTGAATTTTGCTGTACACCATTTTTACAGCAGTAGTGATTTTTTTCCATGCTATTTGGCTAAAATTAGTAGCACAGCTTTTCAGAAACAGACATTCAGAAGATTAGGTGAGCTTTTTCTAAACTGAACAGATCCCCCCTGCCCCCCCCCCACCACCGTCTTTCAGTATGCGTTTCAGTAAGGAAGAGAAATTGAATATTGATCTATAATGCTCATCTTTGTACTATCTGGGCACTAAGATGAAAAGTAAAGGGTGAAAGGTAATTGTTTGTAAAGCCAATGACTGAAAGATGAAAAAGGAAACAGAATAAATTATACCTCGAGTGGAGTAAATAGTTGTGGATTAAGGCAGGATTTATGGACCTGCAAATCCAGTCCCTTCGCTGGAAAGAGGCCTGTTAACCCACAGTTTGGATCTAAGGAGGAGTCCACCTCCACAGAGAGCTGGAGTTCATCACAGGGGGCTGGGAACAAAAAGGTAAGATTAGCAGGGCAGAGAGCCAGAAGCGCCTTGGTCTGTTTTTCAGGAGTAGGCTTTTGGTTGGATGGGATCCGCAGCCTATTTAGCCTTTATCCCGACTCTGAGCAACAGGGAACAGAAGCTGGACGTCCATCCTCTAAGTAGAATTAATATATATATTAATTAATATATATATATTAGGAGTGCCAAGCGATTAAAAAAAATAATTGCAATTAATCACACAATCGCACTGTTAAACAATAATAGATTACCATTTATGTAAATAGTTTTGGATGTTTTCTATATTTTCAAATATATTTATTTCAATTACAACACAGAATATAAAGTGTACAGTGCTCGCTTTATATTTATTTTTGATTACAAATATTTGCACTGTAAAAAACAAAATAATAGTGTTTTTTTCAATTCACCTAATACAAGTACAGCAGTACAATCTCTTTATCATGAAAGTTGAACTTACAAATGTAGAATTATGTACAGAAAAAACTGTATTCAAAAACAAAACAATGTAAAACTTTGGAGCCTACAAGTCCACTCAGTCTTACTTCTTTGTCCAGCCAATAACTCAGGGCATGTCTACACTTACCTCCGGAGTAATTGATCCAGCAGGGGTCGATTTATCGTGTCTAATGAAGACACAATAAATCAACTGCCGAGCACTCTCCCGTCAACTCCAGTACTCCACTGGAGCAAGATGTGCAGGCGGAGTCAACAGGGAGCATCAGCAGTTGACCTTCCACAGTGAAGACACCGCAGTAAGTAGATCTAAGTATGTCAACTTCAGCTACGTTATTGACGTAGCTGAAGTTGCATAACTTAGATTGATCCCCCCTCTCAGAGTTACACCAGGCCTCAGACAAACAAGTTTGTTTACATTTGCAGGAGATAATGCTGCCCACTTCTTGTTTACAGTATCACCTGAAAGTGAGATCAGGCATTTGCGTGGCACAGTTATAACTGGCATCGCAAGATATTTATGTGTCAGATGCACTAAAGATTCATGTGCCCCTTCATGTTTCAACTACCATTTGAGAGGACATGCGGCCATTCTGATAATGGGTTCTGCTCGATAACGATCCAAAGCAGTGCAGACCGATGCATGTTCATTTTCATCATCTGAGTCAGTCAGCTGCCACTAGCAGAAGGCTGATTTTCTTTTTTGGTGGTTCGGGTTCTGTTTTTCTGCATCAGAGTGTTGCTCTTTTAAGACTTCTGAAATCATGCTCTACACCTCATCTCTCTTAGATTTTGGAAGGCACTTCAAATTCTTAAACCTTGGGTTGAGTGATGTAGCTATCTTTAGAAATCTCACATTGGTACCTTCTTTGCATTTTGTGAAATCTGTAGTGAAAGTATTCTTAAAACCAACATGTGTGCGTCATCATCTGAGATTGCTATAACATTAAATATATGGCAGATATATATTATGCGGGTAAAACAGAGTAGGAGACATACAATTTTTCCCCAAGGAGTTTAGTCACAAATTTAATTAATGCGTTATTTTTTTAACGAGCATCAGCAGCATGGAAGCATGTCCTCTGGAATGGTGGCCGAAGCATGAAGGGACATATAAATCTTTAATGCATCTGACACATAAATATCTTGCAACACCAGCTACCACAGTGCCATGCGAATATCTGTTCTCACTTTCAGGTGATATTGTAAACAAGAAGCGGGCAGCATTATCTCCCATGAATGTAAACAAACTTTTTTGTCTTAACGATTGGCTGAACAAGAAGTAGGACTGAGTGGACTAGTAGGTGCTAAAGTTTTACATTGTTTTGTTTTTGAGTGCAGTCATGTAACGAAAAAATTACATTTGTAAGCTGCACTTTCACAATAAAGAGATTGCAGTACAGTACTTGTATGAGGTGAATTGAAAAATACTATTTCTTTTATTTGCCATTTTTACAGTGCAAATATTTGTAATAAAAAATAACAATATAAAGTGAGCATTGTCTGCTTTGTATACTGTGTTGTAACTGAAATCAATATATTTGAAAATGTAGAAAAACATCCAAAAATATTCAAAAAAATTCGATTGGTATTCTATTGTTTAATAGTGCAATTAAAACTGTGATTAATAACGATACATTTTTTAAATCACAATTAATTTTTTGAGTTAATTGCGTGAGTTAACTGTGATTAATCAACAGCCCTAATATATATATGTATGTATGAATGACCAACAAAATGCAGCAATTACTCAAATGCAGAGGAAATCTTCCAAGGGAGAGAACACCCTGTGCTACTGGAATCCATTTACCTGAAGCTATGATTACTGAAGGAATGTAGTAGATGATTTTAAGCTAAGGAATTTTTATCTGAATACAAGTTCGATTTTAAATACCCCTCAGCTCCTCCTTCACAACATTGTGCAGGGGTGGTCAAGTCTACTTTAGTCAGTTATAGAAATACGAGACCAGCTGTGAAATTTGGATCTGAGTTTGGATCCTCCCTCATGTTTGGGGGTTTAGGTTGAAGCCCATGTCTAGTATATAACCAAATTGCTCATCAGGTGTACACCTGACTATGGAAGAAACAGTCTGTAGATTTCATTAACTTAAACTATAAACTCTTTCAGGCAGGGTCTTTCTTTTCATTATATATGTGTAGAGTTCCTGATTGGGGCCTTTAGGTGCTACTGCAGTACAAATATTAATAATATTTTTCAAACACACTTCCTGCCCTCCACATGCTAAATAAGATACATTGCTTGTAGTGGACTTGCAGATCTTCTCCATTGGAAATAGCTAATGACCTAGGGGCAATGACAGAAATATTTTGTCAGCTAGCATGCAATACGCTATTTATCATGAAGATAGCCCAACACATGGATAGACTTCTCTAACAATACCTTGAGAACATTTGGAGCAAAACAGATACTGTAATAACAATGCAGATCGCTGCCTATATGTGTATAACTACTGACTTGGATGACTTCTCCTTTGAACCTCAGCAAGAGGCAGTAGGATTTGTTGCCCACAGACCAGTGTTTGTTGACAGGATACATTAAAAATCCCACAGTGCCATGAATGTGCTGGAGAAGCTGTCCATCAAGATTGCTAAATAGTAAATTCCTTGTTCCCTTTCCTCCAGGACTATTGCCTCTAATTGGGGAGGGAGGGTTCGCAGGCAAACACAAGCACATAGGAAATATTCTACCCATTGTAGGTAAAGTCACAGGGCCCTTAAACTGTTCTTCTGCAACCCATCACACCTGGTAAAAGCTGCAGATAAAAAAGCCTATATTTTTCCCTACTGATTTAGGCAGAATTCTCTCTATGATACAATTTTCAGCATTAAAAACCAAAATCTAAATTCAGCAGCATCCTGAATAGTGGCTTGGCACAGTTGGATTTAAGTGGGTCATAAAATAGGTATAATGTGCATAAATTTTGGTGCAAGTTAAGGTAGAGGGTGAATGCTTTATCTTACATCCTCCTGTTAAATTCTTTATAGAGCTGGGTGACATTTTTTCATCCACACATTTTTAAATGAAAAATGGCTTTTCAATCAAAATGAAAAATTGTGAAAAAATTTCAGTTGGCTTGTTTTTTCTTTGTTTGTCCTTTTGATGAAAACGCAAAAATGAACAATGGAAACATTTGTGGTTAAAAAAATTGGGGTTTCAGTAAAAAAAAAATTAATTGATACAAATTGAAATTTTAACCAAAATAATTCCCAAAATGATTTCTGAAAACCAACATTTTTCAGGTTGTTTATTCACAGAAAAAAATATAAAAAAATGTTTGTGGGATTTGGGGAGGAGGCAAGGGGTGACAGAGAAAGAAATTGGAATTTCCTAACAAAAAATGGGTCTTTTCAATCAGCTCTAATTGTTTTCCTTCTGCACTCCTTACCGTCATCCTCTATCAGTGAATAAGTTACTCATTCATGCTTCCTGAAAGACCAGTGGCTGTGTGGCACTACATTCCTGCTTATACACACACTGGGCCTGATCCATGCAGTGAGGTTCTAATTCAGACTCACTCCAGCTGCCAACAGCTAGAAGAGATTATTACAGCAGTGCTGTTTCTGTGGGAGTTGGAGGGGAGAGGGAATTTTTGTCCTTTCCTTCTCTGTAGGAGAGGGACTAGGAAGAGAAGACAATGGCAATGGTTAGTGAGGCAATACTAGAAGTGACCCAAGGAGAAGAGGAGACAAAGAAAATTGTTGGATACAGAAGCTGTGGGATGTACATAATTCTTGAGCGGGTATCTGAGGGACGCTACTTATGCATTAAATGTTGCCTGATAGAGTTCATGCCAGAGAAGATCCAAGGATAAGAGATGCAGCAAGTGATGAGGGAATTCAGATGAGGATTTGAAGATGTAATACAGGAGAGAAGGGAGGAGATGGTACAGCCAACTCAAGATTTGTGGACACCTGCAGAACAAGAGGACCTAAAAGGCGGACTGCCAGAAGAGGGAGGGTGAACTATGGAAGAACATGACCATGAGGACAAGACAGAGAAAGAGACGAGCTAGTGGAGGTGAAATAGAATTTAGTATCAGATTTGCGGCACTGGGGAATGAGGAGGAGAAACAGGCAGAATATGGGGTGGCAAAGAGATTATGGAGATAGCCAGAGATTGGAGCCCAAGGAAAAATAAGGCTGATGTACAATGGACTGCAAGACAGGACAGAAGCTTCAGAGCAACACAGGAAGAGACAAGGTCTGAGTGATTGGGGACTTCATACTAAGAAGAAATGTTAGGTCTGTCACCAGACCAGATCCAGAAAATAGAAGAGTGTTCTCTGTCAGGATCAAGAATCCAAGATGTGGATGTGAGGCTGAAAAGGATCTTGATGGGAGCGGAGGGAAAAATCTGATTGTGCTACATGTCAGGATGAATGACACTACTAGATTCCCACTGGAATGGATCAAAGATGACTATGCTCAGTTGCATAAGATGCCTAAAGAAATGAAAGGTCAGGTGATCTTCAGTGGAATATTTCTGGCCCCTAGAGTAGGAAGATGGACTGACAAGATAATGAAGATCAACAGATAGCTTGAGGACAGGTGCTATGAGCAATGTTTCTGGATGATTGACCATTGAGGGGCATTCACAGAAAAAAGACTCTTCTCAACTGATGTACTTCACTTGAGTACTTGTGGTATAGCCTTCTGGGATCAGGGCTGGCATGATTTATAAGAAAGACTTTAAACAAGGAAATGAGAGGAGAAGGTTGGGAGATACTCATGTAATCTCCATGCCTAGCTTCAATACAGGAGGAGGAAAATGAGCTAAATGAAGCTATAGTAAGGGATAAGGGAAGGGAGGGAAGATAAGAGTATGAACAGCAAAGAGAAAGTACAAATATTGACTAGAGTAGCAGTCAGGTAGGTGTTATAATAGTGAAAGGACTATGCCTAATCCAGCTACAAAACTAGATGAGGTCCAAGGGAAATAACTGAGATACTTGTACACAAATGTAACAAGTCTGGGCAATAAAACAGAGGAATTGGAACTACTGGTACAGGAGATCAAATTAGATACCCTAGAGAGACTAATATTCCAATCCTCCTCTGTACTGATGATTCTTCCCAACTTTATCTCATCAGCAAATGTCATCATCACAGTCCTACTTTGTGTCAAGGTCATCTCTTAGCACAACCTGTTGCTTTTTTCCCCTTTAGCCAGTTCCTTACCCACCTTTCAATTCTTGTACTAACCCCCTTTCTACTCTATTTTAACTAGTAATTTCCCATGTGGTAGCATGTCAAATGCTTTATTGATGTCAAAGTAGATCTACTTCATTTCCCTTATCTAAAAAATGGATTATGTTTCCAAAGAAGAAAATCAGGCTAGTCTGGTATGATATACCTTTGGTAAACCCATGTTGCATTCCATCCCCTTTTTTGTTTACCTTCATGACTTTAATTATTCTTTCCTTAACAATTTTTTCTAAAATCTTACTTACCATTGAGGTCAAACTGATGGGTCCATAATTGCCCAGATCACATTTTTTCCCTTTCTTAAATATAAATAAGACATTAGCTATTCTGTAGTAATATAGTACAACCCTTTACTAGACAGATTTATTAAAAATCCTTGCTACTGGACTTGCAATCTCATGTGCCAAATCTTTCAGTATTCTGGGGTGGAAATTATCTGGTTCCCCCAATTTAAGCACATTAAGCTCTTTATGTTTTTCTTCCATCTCAGAAGTTGTAATTTCCATTTCTACACACTCCTTTCAATCAGCCATACTTCCTCCATGCCCATGTTCCTGGTTTTCAGTTAGTTTGGGGGCCTTTAATCTCCCTGTCCACACTGCACAGAAGCCCAGCCTCATCCTTCTTTATTAACTTTTATTTCTATAACTAAAAAACTCTTGTTGTTTGTTCTAATTTCCTCAGCGAGACCTAATTCAACTTTGACTTTTAGCAAATCTCACTTTATTCCTACACTTTCTATCCTCAAAGATGTAGCTTTTTTTCTGATCAATCCTTTTTTCCATTCCCTGTAGGCTCTCTGCTTACTGCTAATAACATTTAGAAGTAGTTGTTCATCATGCTGGTTCTGGAGCGTTTTCCTGCAAGTTGTTTTCTCTTGCTTGGGATGAAAATTAAACATAGCTTTTGTACACTTGATTTAAAGAATTTCCAAACTCCTCTATATTTAAATCCTTGAGCTCTCCAGTTGACTTCTTATAACTAAATCCCTTAATTTCCTAAAGTCATCCCTTGAATTTAAATACTGTAGATGACAACCTAATTTTGATTATCCTTCCATTTAATTTAAACTGAATCAACTCATGTGCACTCACCAAGGTTATTTCCTATGAGTAGATCTTCTAGGACAGGGTTCGGCAACCTTTGGCACGTGGACCATCAGGGAAATCCACTGGTGGGCCTGGACAGTTTGTTTACCTGCAGCGTCAGCAGGTTTGGCTGATCAAGGCTCCCACTGGCCGCAGTTCACCACAGCCAGCACATCCCTCAGCCCACGTCGCTTCCCGCAGCCCCCATTGGCCTGGAACGGCAAACCACGGCCAGTGGGAGCTGCAATTGGCCGAACCTGCAGACGCTGCAGGTAAACAAACTGTCCAGGCCCACCAGTGGATTTCCCTGTTGGGCCGAGTGCCAAAGGTTGCTGATCCCTGTTCTGTGATGTCCTCACTATTTACCAAAACCGAGTCTAAAATTGCACTGCCTCTTGTTGGTTCAATGACTATTTGAAGAAGAAAACTGTCATTTATCACATCCAGGAATAACTGGACACTATCACTATTAGTAGCATTTATTCTCCAATCAATATCTGGGAAGTTAAAGTCTCCCAATAATAGACAGTTCCTGGTAGTAATTAATAATATTAAAGCGATCTCTATCCATATCTGAGCCCTATCTTCCTGGATTTATAGTACTAGCCCAATAGAACCTCTTTTACAATCCTTCCCTAAAATTATTTTGACCCAAACAGATTCTGCTTTGTCTCTTGGGTGCTTGGCTGGCTGGTTCTTGCTCTCATGCTCAGGGTCTGTGGAGTCTGGAAGGAATTTTCCCACAGGTTAGGTTGGGAGCTGCCAGCGGCCATACCTGCGGACTGTCAGGTAAACAAAGCATCTTGCAGCCCTCCAGGGGTTTACCCTGAATAAGTCGTGAACCAAGTTTGGGAGCCTCTGATCTAGTCTGACCTCCTGTATAACACCAGCCATAGGACTTCCCGGAAATACAGCAATATTCTGATTTTATGAATGAACAGTTATATGAAACATTTTTATCCCTTAATCAAAAAGGTATGTGTGTGTGGACTTGAGCAGAGAGTATGCATGCTCAGTGTGGGTGTACTGACCTTCCCACACTTTGGTAAAAGTGCCTTAGTATGAGGTGAGTCATGCCTCAGCAAGGTTGTGCTTGTGTACCTGTAGCAGGGTGGTTACCCCGCTCCTGCCTGAAGGGTTTAAAACAGCCCTGGCAGGGGGCTGGAGCAAAGGGAAAAGCTACTGGGCTGCTGGGGAAGTAGCCACAGCTGGGCCACGCCCCAATCAGGCCACAACTGACCTATATAAGAGGCTAGGAGGCAGGAGCTCAGTAGAGTCTCTCTCTGCTTTCAGAGGGAGAAAGGCCTGGCTGTAGTGAGCTAGATACAGGGTACCTGAGTGGAGCAGGGCTGGGGAGCTCTGGCCTGGTAATAGGCCAAGGAGTACTGGGGGTTGCAGAGGGCAGCCCAGGGCCTAGGCCAAGGCAGCAGGTCCAAACCAAACCTTGCCGATGATGAGTGGCCTATACTGCAGTTTGTCCCAGAGAGTGGGGGCTAGTTGGTGACTGGCAGTGGCCTTATCCTGAGATGGGGTTAGGAGGTGGGAGCTCCCCAGGGAGGGGACACCCAGTGTGTGTGGGTATTGCCAGGGGGCAGCACCCAGAGCAAGGGGCACTGGGGTCCTGGGAGGGTCACGGGGGGCCAGTGCAGAGGCCAAGGTGGCTCACCGGCCTGCAGAGGGCGCTCCAGAGGCTGGTGAGCTAATTCCCTGGATGACCAGCAGGAGGCACCGCAGGGGTGAGTCTGGCCCTCTTACTGTACCCTTGTGTTCTTAAATGTTCTTTTTCATGATGGCCAAAAATGTAAATGAACTGTGATCGTTTTTTTTTTTTTTTTTTTTAAGTAGAAATTGCTGAATATTATATATGAAAGAGGAAAATACAATAGGCAGTGCCAGGAACATAGGAAACAGCGGAGGCTCTTATCACTGCAGTTCATAGTCTTGCTGAACATTGCAAATATGGAATGTTAAAAGAAGAACTAATAAAATTATTTTTTGCATAAGAGACACAAATTTCTCAGCACAGCTTCAGGTTTGATTCAGAGCTCACACTAGCCAAAGTCATAGCAAAAACAGGAATGCAAGAAATCATAAAGAAACAGCAATGTGACTTACATGTTAGCAGCATAAGGGAGACTGCATCAGACAATACTGACACAGTAAAGAGAAAAGGCACAAATGTGAAAGGAGCACTCTAAACAAATTTACAGCATAAGAACGGTGCACAGCTAGAAAGTGGGAGACCAAAGAACCCTAATAAGAAGGAACATTGCAAAAGCTGTGGCAAGACACCAATGCACAGCTGGCAACAGCATCCAGCAAAAGATGCAGAATGTAGGAGTTGCCACAAAATGGGACATTCTGCATTAGTATGCAGGTCACCGGGAGCAGTGGAAACAATCCAAGAGGGAGTGTTATCATCCTTTGACAATGACTCCATACTTCTAGGGATTATATTCTCAATATAACAAATGCTTTGGTAGCCAACCATGAATATAAAAAGTCGAAACCTTACATTTAAAATTGATACTTGGGCAGCAGTCACTGCAATTCCAAAAAAAAAAAAAAAAAAAAGATTATATTCAATCCCAGGATGCAGATCTACAGCAGAACTTCTGAAGGGAAGAAGACTAAGGCTGTGTTTACCTGTGGCACTGATACAGCATAAACCTAAGTGACCCAGCCTGAAGGAATTGCGAAAATAGGATGCTGAAATAAAAATTCAGTAGCAACAGAACTTCAGTGTTTGGCACAGAACAAAAGCATTAACTGAATTGAAACCAGGGAAAGTTTGGCTCCAAAGCTCCCAGACATTAGGAACTCTTCCAAACTCAGCAGACGCTCCCAGATCCTATCTACTGGTAAATCCAGAAGGACTTCTCTGGAGGATTCAGGGTCATCTTCAGTATTTCCCAACACAACAAAGAGAGTCTCTGGGACCCATGGGTGCTCTGTCAGGAAGTGAGCTGCTTTCATGGGCTCACCACACGCAAACTCATCAGAAGAGAGAACACAGTCTGGAAGACTGATCAGACCTACTCAAAGACTTGATCTTTAAAATACTGCTCACGACTACTTAAATGGAATTGATAAGGCGACACAATAGCATAAGCAGTTTTAAGTTTATTTTGAATTGTGTGTAGATATGTTGCTTCATAATTTAAGTTTTAATCATTTAATATAAAGACAGGGAGATGTGGAATGGTTAGAGTTCCTTGTCCTCCACAGTTACCAGAGAGGAATAGGATGTGTTGTAATGGAGAGCTTAATAAATGTCAGAATGTCCTGGTCCAGGAGTTTTCTAGTTGCTTCTTAAGCCATGGCTCTTTGTGTTTATATCCTCACACTACAGTTAGCAAGGAGCATATCTTTTCATAGGGACATATGAAAAGTCACATTGCTTTAATACATAGCATGAATGCTGTATCTCATACCTACATAAACCAAAGGAATACATGATTAACTTCTGATGTTTTCAAACAGCAATTCTCTTCTACGTTCATCCCATCTGTGAAGAAACACCAAACTGAGGGACAATGAAGGGAATGTTTGTCTCCTGTTAGACAATACTTCATCTCACCCAACAGGTGCATCTCTTGAAAGTGAGGCTGGCAATGTGAAAATAATTTTTTTGTGAGAAGAAATGTGTGGTTGGAAAGAGATTAAACAGATCTAGGATTTCAGATCCTCCTCTTTCCCAGTTAGTTAATAAACTAGACTATATATTTTAGAAAAAATATCCAATCTTGATTTAAAAATTGTCAATGATGGGAGAATCCACCACAAGCCTTGGTAGGTTCTTTCAGTGGTTTATTTCCCTCGCTATTAAAAATGTGCAGCTTATTTCCAATCTGAATTTTTGTAGCTTCAACTTCTAGCCATTGGATCTTTTTATAGCTTTGTCTGGTAGATTGAAGAGCTTATCAAATTTTTGTTTCCCACATACGTATGTATAAACTGTGATCAAGCCACCCCATAATTTCTATATGTTAAGCTGAATAAATTAAGCAATTTGAGTCTATTACCATAAGGCATGTTTTCCATTCCCTTAATTGTTCTTGTGGCTTGTCACTGAACCCTCTCCAATTTATCAATGTCAATTTATCAATTGTGGGTACCAAAACTGGACACAGTATTGCAGTAGTCGTCACACAGATTAATATAACCTTTCTATTCCTACTTGATAGTCCCTTGTTCACTCATCCAAGGATTTTATTAGCCCTTTTGGCCATACCTTTGCAATGGAAGCTCCTGTTCAGCTCATTATCCTCATTATCTCTTTTACAATCCCTGCTTCCTCAGCTAGAATACACCCATCTTGTAAGTATGGCCCATATTCATTGTTCCTAGATGTATGGCTTTACATTTGTTTGTATTGAAACACATATTGTTTGCTTGTGCTCAGCTTACAAAGTGATCCAGATATCGGTGTATCAGTGCTCTGTCCTCCTCATTATTTAACACTCCCCCAATCTTTGTGGCCTCCGTGAACTTTGTCATTGATTATGTTCTGTTTTCTTCTAGGTCAAATGTTAAGAACCAAACCCTACAGGACCCCACTAGAAACAGACCCACTCAATAACAATTCCACATTTACATTTTGAGACCTGTCACCCAGCTTTTAATCCATTTAATTTGTGCCGTGTTAAGTTTGCTTCATTCTAGTTTTGTAATGAAAATGTCATGTGGTACCAATTCAACTGCCTTACAGAAGTCTAATTACATTATATCAACACTATTACCTTTATCAACAAAACTTGTAATCTCTTTTAAAAAATCAAGTTAGATTGACAGGATTAACAGGATTAATGTTGATTGGCATTAATTATATTACCTTACTTTATTTTTTTTTATTTATTGAGTCCCATCTTAGTCTTTAAATTATTTTGCCAAAGATCGATGTCAGGCTGACAGACCTAAAATTACCCAGATCATCCTATTTACCCTTTTTGAATGTTGGCACAATATTAGCTTTCTTTCAGTTCTTTGGAACTTCCCCAGTGTTTCAAGAGATATTGACAATCTACATTAGTTTTCCAGAAAACTCCTTAGCAAACTCTTATAAAACTCTTGGTTGCCCCGTATCCAAACCTGTTGATTTTAAAAAATCTAACTTTAGTAGCTGCTGTTTACCAACCTCCTAAGTTACTACTGGAATGAAAAGTGTTTCATCGTCTTCGTATGATATGACTTCATCATCTGCTATTTCCCAAATACAGAAGAGAAATTTTTATTGAACACTTCTGCTTTTTGGCATTATTAATGACAATTCTACTACTTCCATCTACTAATGGACCGATACCATTGTTAGGAGTCTTTTAGTTCCTTATATACTTTAAAAACTCCTCCTTATTGTCCTAAACTCTGCTGTGATTTCTTACTGCTCACTGATACTACAGTATTATGCTGTGTGAAAGTGCCCACTAACATACAGAAAATGCTCCAGGGTCTCATGAGTATTAGACTCAGTTTTTCAAAAAGGAGAATAATTACTGTTGTTAAAACCCAGAGCATTATTCATGAGTCTGTGGCTGAAAGTGCTTTTTTTTCTTTAATTCTTTCACAAGATCAACCAAATTTTTAATGTACAAGAACAAGTGGGAAATAAATCCAATGGAGGATTTTGATATTGAATTTGAAAAGACTACAGTCAATCAGTGTTGAAAAGAGGACAGCATAAAAAACTGAAAAATAATGTTATTTGGATGATACATTCTGAAAAAATAGCACCAAATCTCCTTTCATTGTATGAGAATGTTAGGAATAATGGGAACAGAGAGTCCTGTGGCACCTTTGAGACTAACAGAAGTATTGGGAGCATAAGCTTTCGTGGGTAAGAACCTCACTTCTTCAGATGCAAGTAATGGAAATCTCTAGAGGCAGGTATATATCAGTGTGGAGATAACGAGGTTAGTTCAATCAGGGAGGGTGAGGTGCTCTGCTAGCAGTTGAGGTGTGAACACCAAGGGAGGAGAA